>NC_052169.1:9345438-9477681 GCF_902713615.1 Scyliorhinus canicula | reverse complement strand
TTTACCTTTACACTAGTTACACTTAAGTAAACATTAGCGGGTGTTTGCCCTTCCATAATGGCTGACCACTTGTGAAACATGTCTGCTATTTCTAGTGTGTCTCTGCTTTCTCCCTCCCTCTACTTTTTGTTCTTCCCCACGATCGACAGGAACTCGCCTGAACTTGTCGACGAAGGTATCAGCAGCATTAATATGTCCATTGAGATTAATGGCACCCTCTATACAGGTAATGCTAACTCCCCTTAATCCATAGGGTTCAGTTCAAAGTCAGAGGTGATTAAGCAGCCATCAGGTGCACGACGGTTTAATGCTTGACAAGGTGTACAGGTCTGCTGTACACTCTCCTGTTTATGGTCTTTACAATTCTAAAGTGCATTGTCAGAGAGTTTATTGTGGACATGTTTTATGTCTGGCATGTGCCCCAATCTTTGTCAGGACCTCGATAATCTGTCCCTATTTATATTTGGGGCGTGCGAGTGGACCGATGGGTGTACAGGACCCCACGCGCAAGCCCCGCTGGGATCCCCCTGTGCACGCTCTGCCCTCACAAAATTCTGCTGGGCTTTTAATTCCCGGCTGCATTGAGGCCATTCTGGCTTCAGAAGCACCTTTCAAATGGGCAATGCTGCTTTTAATTTTTTTTAAAGAAGTTGAGGCAATACCGAGTCAGAAACCATCAGGGGTAGCGTAACCCACGGTGGGATTTTTTTTTTACCATCCGAGATGGATGGTGACGCGAAGTGAGAGGACTGCTGGCCAGTCCGTGATTGTATAAAGCCGCAACGTCGCTTCCTTTACCCGTCAGTGCCAGGGGTTCTGGCCATGACTCCCGTGTTGGTCAATGCCCTAAGCTGGCTGCCTTCACTGGCTGCCTTCACTGGCTGCCTTCACTGGCTCCCCTCACTGGCTCTCCTCACTGGCTCTCCTCACTGGCTGCCCTCACTGGCTGCCCTCACTGGCTCCCTCACTGGCTCTCTTCACTGGCTGCCCTCACTGGCTCTCTTCACTGGCTCCCCTCACTGGCTCTCTTCACTGGCTCCCCTCACTGGCTCTCTGCACTGGCTCCCCTCACTGGCTCCCCTCACTGGCTCCCCTCACTGGCTCTCTTCACTGGCTGCCCTCACTGGCTGCCCTAACTGGCTCTCCTCACTGGCTCTCTTCACTGGCTGCCCTCACTGGCTCCCCTCACTGGCTCCCCTCACTGGCTGCCCTCACTGGCTGCCCTAACTGGCTCTCCTCACTGGCTCTCTTCACTGGCTGCCCTCACTGGCTCTCTTCACTGGCTCCCCTCACTGGCTCTCTTCACTGGCTGCCCTCACTGGCTCTCTTCACTGGCTCCCCTCACTGGCTCTCTTCACTGGCTGCCCTCACTGGCTCTCTTCACTGGCTCCCCTCACTGGCTCTCCTCACTGGCTCTCTTCACTGGCTCCCCTCACTGGCTCCCCTCACTGGCTGCCCTCACTGGCTCTCCTCACTGGCTTCCCTCACTGGCTGCCCTCACTGGCTCCCCTCACTGGCTCCCCTCACTGGCTCTCTTCACTGGCTCCCCTCACTGGCTCCCCTCACTGGCTCCCCTCACTGGCTGCCCTCACTGGCTGCCCTCACTGGCTCCCCTCACTGGCTGCCCTCACTGGCTGCCTTCACTGGCTCCCCTCACTGGCTTCCCTCACTGGCTGCCCTCACTGGCTGCCCTCACTGGCTCCCCTCACTGGCTCTCCTCTCTGGCTGCCCTCACTGGCTGCCTTCACTGGCTGTCCTCACTGGCTGCCCTCACTGGCTCCCCTCACTGGCTCTCCTCACTGGCTCTCTTCACTGGCTCCCCTCACTGGCTCCCCTCACTGGCTCTCCTCAGTGGCTGCCCTCACTGGCTGCCTTCACTGGCTGTCCTCACTGGCTGTCCTCACTGGCTCCCCTCACTGGCTCTCTTCACTGGCTGCCCTCACTGCTCTCCTCACTGGCTGCCCTCACTGGCTGCCCTCACTGGCTGCCCTCACTGGCTGCCCTCACTGGTTCCCCTCACTGGCTCCCCTCACTGGCTCCCCCACTGGCTCCCCTCACTGGCTCCCCTCACTGGCTCTCCTCACTGGCTCTCCTCACTGGCTCTCCCCACTGGCTCCCCTCACTGGCTCCCCTCACTGGCTCTCCCCACTGGCTCCCCTCACTGGCTCCCCTCACTGGCTGCCCTCACTGGCTCCCCTCACTGGCTCCCCTCACTGACTCTCCTCACTGGCTCTCCCCACTGGCTCTCCTCACTGGCTTCCCTCACTGCCTCCCCTCACTGCCTCCCCTCACTACCTCCCCTCACTACCTCCCTCACTCCCTCCCTCACTGCCTCCCCTCACTGTGCCCTCACTGGCTGCCCTAAGCTGGCTGCCCTCACTGGCTGCCCTAAGCTGGCTCTCACTGGCTCTCCTCACTGGCTCCCCTCACTGGCTGCCCTCACTGGCTGCCCTAGCTGGCTCCCTCCTGGCTGCCCTAAGCTGGCTCCCCTCACTGGCTCTCCTCACTGGCTCCCCTCACTGGCTGCCCTCACTGGCTCCCCTCACTGGCTCACCCTGAGCCCTGGGGGGGAAAAAACATCACCGACTGTAAACATCATCGATGCTGATCGCAATACCGCCGGCTTGCTAAAGTTCGTTTGTTTCTGCCCCGGGAGGAAGCCTTCTCGGACCACAACACCCCCTTGACTCAGTTGATTGATTTAGTTTGTCGCAAGATTAGTAAAGCCTGGCGCGGAATTGCCAAGGGCTGGGGGGCCGGGTGCACGGGTGGGAGACGACACGCGAGTGGGGAACTGCGCGGCCCACGTCCCGGTGGGTATCTCTCTCTCGCCTCTCGAGCCCGGCGGCTGTGGGTTCACGTCGGACCCTGGAGGCCAGAGCAGCTCATCGAAGACGGCGTTCCCAGTGCAGCGCGGAGGGAGGGCCACACTGGCGGAGGGGCCGCCTTGCAGAGGAGGTGATCACACCCGCCTGCCCTCTCTGATAGGTCAAGACACCACAGAGAGCGATTTGGGGGGGGGGGGGGGGGGAGCGTGGTATCCTCTGTGTCCAGGCATCACATGAACAGATTTACCTGCTGGTTATTCCTGCCTGTGGGACCACGTTTGGTGCCACTTGAGTTAAAACAGCGACGAACGCCAATAGCTGCAAAAGGCTTTGGGACATCCTGGGGCGGTGAAGGGCGCTACGTCAATGCAGGTTTTCTCTTTGTTTCTTTTGCGCGGAATCTGTTGTTTTCCCTCGCGGTTTAAAGCGGGCAATCCCAAATTTAACAAAAAAGAGCAAACCTCCATCTTTGTCCCCTGCGCAGGAGTGCTGTTCGCCCAGAGACCAGCTGTGCACGTGATCGCAGGGCCAAGCAGCAGCGCCTCTGGCCTCGCAGAGCACCTCCAGGTCCGACCTCCGTCAAGGGCCCCACCTCGCCGAGCCCTCCACCAGCGGCTCCCCCTGAAGGTGGCACCCCGCCTCCACGGCGTCGGCAAATGGACTTGTCCCGATTTGTATTTTTCTAGAATAAGGGCAGGGAGAGAAGAAGAAGAAGAAGAAGAAAGCGGAAGAAAGACGCAGGGAAAAAAAAAACAGAGAGAGAGAGAACAGAAAAGGATTGCACAGATCTTTTCAGCTCAAGGAACTTAACGCGACAATTCATTTTAGAATGTTTAGCCGATCTCTCATGGCGTTGCACAGGGAGAGGTCAAAACTGTCTTCAGGTTAAAGGGGGCTTGAGGTTAATAAGACCGGGTGTGTCGATGTAACTCTCTCCTCCCCCCCCCCCCCCCCCCCCCCCGATTTATGTACAGTTCATATTTTTATATATCCATTATACATTTATACATCCACACTTATAATGGGACCTGCCCAATGTCAGTCGGCCACTCTGCAGCTACACCCTCCGGCCAGTAGTGGCGCTGCGGGGCCACCACTGGTAGGAAGGTGTAATTACAGCGTGACATGTTTACATGGATCATTCCCATTATAAAGATGGCCATAGGGATTAATAATGGAAAGGGCTGACAGGAAGTGCATGCCAACGCAAGATTTTTTTTTAATATATTATATAAATATGCAGCCAATTATATGTGTGATTTAAATTTGACTTTACCTGAAAGTGACAGTGTCCCTTTTTGTTGGCTTCCGACAACTGTTGAAAGGTCAAAGGGGAGGAGGTCCAGGGTGAGGTTGCGACCTCCTGATTTATGGTTATTATTCACTGCCATCTGGAAAATCCAATCGGGAATAAGTCGTAAACGGAGAATGCTGCATTGCAATTTGACTCATCAATTTGTCGAGCGTAACAGTGAAGCCCTTGTGTCGGGGACATCTTTCTCTGGGCTGTGGGTCCACAGGCATTGCTTCTCTCCAATAATGTCCTGACGGTTCGCGCCCCCCGAGACCTGAGCACGCATTCTAGGCTGACGCTCCCCCTGCAGCGCTGCGGGAGCGCCACACTGCCAGAGGTGCCGTCATTCGGACGACACCCAAAACTGAATTCCCCGCCTGCACTCTCGGGTGATTGGGGAAGATCACGTGGCCACCATTGAGAAGAAGACGAGTGGGGGGGGGGGGGTTCTCCACCCAGCACCCTGACCAATATTTATCCCTCAGACAACATCACAAAAACTGATTCCCTGTTCACTATTTCGCTGCTGTTTGAAGGAACTTCTTTCCCCGCAAATTGACTACACTTCAAAAAGGACGTCATTGGTCGAGAAGTTTGGCAGCGGCAAATCTTTCTTTCTCACCCAGTATGCCCACCAGAGGTCGCTAGTTAGCAATCAGGAGGAGACACTCTGGCTCATTGACCCTTGATTAGCCCATGGTGGGGGGGGTTGGATGCTGATGCTAGCAGTAGCTGGGAATGCCAAGGACCTAGATTGACTATGGCCTGGTCCAACAGGGGAGCCATTGTTTATGGAGTCATAGGACCGCTACGGCGCAGAAGGAGCCCATTCCGCCCACCAGGTCTAGGACCTCTCGAAAGAACACCCTACCCCAGACCCACTCCCCCGCTCTGTCCCCCGTAACCCCACCCAACGTTTGGACACTTAAGGGGCAATTTTATCATGGCCAACCCACCTAACCTGCACATCTTTGGGTCGTGGGGGCGAAACCCACACAGGCAAGGGGAGAACGTGCAAACTCCACACGGACAGTGACCCAGGGCCGGGATTCGAACCCGGATCCTCGACCGCCGTGCCTGTTTGCCTTTTTGTTTTGGAGGGCTGGAGGAGGGACTGGGGACAAGATAAATACATTGTGTGCACAGCACTCCCACACCATGGGTACCACCGCTGGGTGTACACAGTTGAGTGCCCAGAATCTGTGTGCAGAGAGTGGACGGTGGGCAAACACTAATGAACAAGCCCCGTCCCTTTTTTCCGTGACATGGCACTTATATTGAGGGGAGCATAATGTTTATATATATTTTTTTGAAATCATGTTTTGCGATCACTTGATTAGCCTTTGTCACTGGGGGGGATTTCCCCATGACCGTCAGGTTAGAGGCCTTTTGTCAAGTGACTTGAGAACAGCAGCTTGACAGTGTAGATGTGCCGACGCTCCTTACGGGAGATGGTCAGACACCCAGGAGATCCCCGAGAGTCACTTTGCGTCAGTGGCGAGGGGTGGGGGGGGGGAGGAGACGGCTCGATCAGCGCGCCCGGTAAGGCCTGAAGGAAGTGCCAATCCAAAAAGCCAGAATGGAAAATGCCACGGGAGGTGTTGGATTGCAAACCAGGTTGTCGAAAGTCTTAAACGTAGTCGCCCACCGCCCGTGCCCCTTCACCTGAACCCTGCGAACTGCCAACAGGCCGTCGCTCCAAAGGGATTACTCCAAACCAGTTGGTCCTGCCCAAGTCGACTGCAAACGAGACAAACCGTCAGGTTGTTAGACTCCTGGAAACGTGCCCACGGTCGCACAGGTCACCGACGCCTTTGAGTGAGTTGGGTTGCAGTGTGTGTGTGTATGCGTGTGTGTGTTCCCTGGGGGCGTTATCACATGACTTCCTACAACCAACTGCAGCTCCTGCTATTGGCTGCCCCGCAAGGCAGCATCCTGCCTTTTCTGGACCAATTGGAATCCAGATATACCCTTTTGATGACGGATTGTTGACTTGACAATGACGAATCATCCAAATTGCCCTTTTCCTTCTCCCCCCGCGACCATTTCTTTTACGACCAATGTTCTGAAGCATTGAAAGAAAACCCGCAATCATTTTGAACACTTGGCCTTTTCTTGCGGCAGCATCCTGGAGGATAATTTTAAAATTCCTGTAAGCCCCACGCCAACCCTGGAAGCGTTGGCAACCCCAGCTTGTGCATGAGCGAGATCTAAGCTATCTCTAGGTTCCTGTAAAGGACCCAGCCCCTCACGTTGCCAACCGGCCACTGACCACCCAAGGCCTGATTTCACCCCAGTACTTGCCACCGAAGGGGAGTCCCGTCTGGCGGCCTGAGTACGAGGGGACCAGCGGGAATGAGGCCGATGTTCCACAAAACCCGTATGAGGGAAAGGGACAATTACGTTCGGGCAACTTGACTGAGGGCAGCGGCAACCCCATCGAAACCCCACCGTAGAAACCGGTCCTCAAAAAAAAAAAACCCCCCGTCCTTTACCTTTTGCAGCTGTGGCTCAGCACTGCTGCTTCTGAGTTGCAAGGTCCTGGGTTCGAATCCCACTCGGGGACGTGAGCACAAAGATGTATCCGGGCTGACGCTCCAGCGCAGTGCTGAGGGAGTGCTGGGCGGTTGCGGCTGCCGTCTCTCTGATGTGCGACATTAAAAGGTTGAGGCCCCGCCTGCCCGTACGGGTGGGATGGGAAAGATCCCATCGTTTCAAACAAGAACTAAGGGAATTATCCCAGGTGTCCTGGTGTGCATTTATCCCTCAAACAACATCGCACAGACTAGATTATCTGACCATTAGCACATTGTTGCTCTGCAGGATCTTGCTGTGCGCAAATTGGGCCGGCTCGTTTCTATTTTGGGGGTGGGGAGGAGCGTCAATTCAGAGACAACTGAATGTCTCCTTTGGAATTCAATCAGAGGCTCAGAATTCTACGGCGAGTCACTCACCTTCTGAACCCCCCCCCCCCCCAAAACTTGTCCACCCTCTGCCAGGCTCAAGTCAGGAGTGTAATGGAATACTCTCCACTTGCCTGGATGAGTGCTGCTTCAACAACACGCAAGAAGCTCAACATCATCCAGGACAAAGCAGCCCCACTTGATTACTCCTCCTTCCGCAAACTTTCAAACCCTCCACTATCGACGCAGAGTAGCAGCCGTGTGTACCATCTACAAGATGCACTGCAGCAACTCACCAAGGCTCCTTAGGCAGCACCTTCCAAACCCACGACCTCTACCATCTAGAAGGACAAGAGCAGCAGATACCCGGGAACCCCACCCACCTGGAGGTTCCCCTCCAAGTCACTCACCACCCCGGCTTGGAAATATATCGCTGGGGCAACGTCCTGGAACTCCCTTCCTAACAGCACTGTGGGTGTACCTACACCACACGGACTGCAGCGGCTCAAGGAGGCAGCTCACCGCTATCTCAAAGGTAGTCAGAGATGGGCAAGAAATTGCGGCCTAGTCAGTGTAACACACATCCCTTGAATGAATGTAACAGAAATTCTCTCTTGTAGGGAGCTCATGAGTCTGTGTCCCTCCAAAAATCCGAACTGGACTCAATCTTTATGCAGCTTGATATTTATTGACAGATACCCATTGCAAACATGCATTGCCTCACCCTGCAACCAAGTTCAGTCCCTCTTGATTTATAGTGGGGGGGGGGGGGGGGGGTTCAAATGAATTACATCCGCACTGGGACACTCGAGTGTCAATATCTGGTGACTCGGGTGTAGGCGGAGTCTTGTGGTTCCCGGTTGGCGTTGGGTGGGTGGACCGAGAGTTCAGAGGTGCAATAGAAGAATTTGCCCGTGTCCATTCAGGAATTGTGCCAGAGTGGCCCCTGAACAACTGTCTCCATGGTAACAGAGCGGTCTAACTGACCCCCCCCCCCCCTCCTCTTCACGTGGCCTACGCCCCAGTCATTCAATCAACGCCAAATTTTGCAATGCCCGGTCTGAGTGCGCAGGTGTGTGTATGTGTTTGTGTGAGCATTCTCCTAATAAGTGTTATTCTTCCACTTGGCCTACAGTCCCTATAACAGGGGGAGGGAATGGGGCCTGTGAGAAAGGCCTCTGATTTATACTTTTCATGGGGGGGGGGAAGAAATGGGCTCTACCCCTCCCCCCCCCCCCCCTCCATTCCCAACCCCTGATACCTTGTCCAATGGACCCATCGTGCCTTAATTCTCGGCATGGCACGGCGATGGTCTATAGAACTGTGGGGAGAGAGGATGGGAGGCTGGGGCGCATATTGCCAGCCAGGCCAAGCAAATCAGCGATTAGGGGGTCCAACAGATTCTCCACCAAATTATCCGAACAAAATTGGCCCCTCCCCCACATTGAAGTGTGAGCACTACCCTCTCCATTCATACATCAGTCGCGTGATTCAAAGAGTCCAACTCCATTAGAACGCCTCGTGAACTAACCAGGGCCCTTCCTCTCCAGACCTTGCCATTCCCATTTCACATCCAAGAACTTCCGAGTCAGCTTGAAGCAATTAATATTTTGAGGACACTGGATTAAGATGTGCCAGTGCTTCAACTTGCCCCTAGCAAGTCCGTTTCAATTTGCATAGATTAGAATTGCTTTTAACACCGACCTCCATATTTCGAACGGTGGATAGGCCGATGGAAATGGAGACGTCTTTGTTCAGTCACGCTTTGTTATGAAGCTTTTTATATCTGAAATGGACATCTTTCGAAGAGAACCCTTGTGGAGATGTTAGCCTGACGACTAACGTGTTTTTTTCTCTTCCCCCCCCCCCTCCCATGTTGCATTTGACCTTTCCCTGTCGCTGTTGAGTTCCGAGGCCGTACAAGACAATGCAGGAAAGATTTATCTCAAATAGGGCTTCCAAACGGACCGCACTTGTGAAAGGAACGGGCTCGAGTATTGACGGGTGGGACGAGGCCAGTCTGCTCACGGATTTCCCGCCCTGAGTCACCGGGTCGCCTCAGCGCGTTCATCCCTGCTCTCTCCAACAGAATGTGCATCAGTTGGAGTAAGGAATACGATAACGGCGCGTGGATTAAGTAATAACCGGGGGGGGGGGGGGGGGGGGGGGGTCGGGATTGTTCAGGGGTTAAGGCCTCGCCCTTTGAATGTGCGACTGAGTCAGAAAGCTCAGCCCCGGAGCACCAGTAAACGCAGTGGATCGGAGATTGCTCCCGATTCCCTGACAAAGTGCCCCCGTTCTCCCCCCCCCCCTTTACCAAGCCGGAAGAGGTCAAATGTCATGAACTCGACAAAGGCCGCGATTAAATTTCCATGGTCGCCACACTAATTAAATATCCTCTTTTGCGGCAACCCGTATTGGTCAGACGGCGATGTTATTCGCATCGTTGAGCGCCGGTGGGGGTGGGGGGGGGGGGTAGTGGTTCAGTGCCGCGTCACGAACCGGTTGCAACTTGTCCGTCCGACCGTTGACCTCGCGGGGCATCCGATCCGCAAGGGGGGTTGTCGCCAACTGAGAATTGCGCCCTTTCTTGTTCAGAAGGAGAACAGATATGATTGTCAGTGCTGTGCTGAGGCACCACGATATCCAGGTCCCTACGCTTAAGAGATGAAAACTTGAAATACCTCAGATTTTTTTCCCGTGTCTCTTCACACACGCACGTAAATATATATATATATATCTATACATAGGCACATATACCTCAACCGTCAATTGCTGTTGTACTTTTTGATGCTGGCAAGTTTGTTATGATAAATTAACCATTTTCCAAACTGGTTACACCAAAGAAGAGATTTTATGAAGAACCCGCTCAAATGTTCCATGTTCTTCACCAAACCTCCCCCCCCCCCCCAAACAAAAGAAAATGAACATTATTGAATGCCTCCAAAGATTGTATCCCCACCTTTGTTTCATGTAGTGTTGACAATGGGGAGGGGGCTGAGGGCCTGTCTTCCGTCGATGTCGATATTCCTGCGTGTTTGCGTAGAAGCTGCCAAAATAAAAGAAAGGTTGGGTGGCGTGCGGGCCACCTGCGTCCCACTGGTTGGGTGCTCTTTTGCGGGCGCCGGAGGGGGTAGTGGGTGAGCACCAAAGAGGTTTGATTATACGTGGCCTGTGACTGTCGCTGACTGCACTGCACACCACTTATTTTGCTATCAGTCGAAGACCAGCGAGCTTTAAGGGTTAAAATAAAAACGCAAAGTCCGCCTCGAGGCTTCTGTGTCACAGACTGAAGCGGGTCATCGCTGAGGTCCCCACGTTTTGGGCGTTTCCCCAAGTGTATCCATGCCTTGTGTACTATAGATTTAGACTTGGGTGGAGGGGGCAGATCACCGATTGTCATTCCTCCACCTTGTCCCCTTGCACATTCCTCCTTTCCTCCTTACAGATGGGGCTGGGACGTGGAAATTCTAGCTCGCCATAACTCGTGCAAACAAGACCGTAAGGGAGGGCCTCACCCATAGAATGGTACAGCACAGAAGGAGCATCCAATATTTATGACAGCATGGTCTGCCTGAGGGCCGATCATCAGCTCATTTCTGCGGACGTGGTGCTCTTGCGTTTCCTCTTCAGTTGCTCGTAAGAGTCTCCTCCCCCCCCCCCCCACCCCTTCTCAGTTTCAGTGAGCAATATGACTGGGAAGGAGAGTCCGTGACGTGGTTTCCCGTTGTTTCTTCCTGTGCGCTGAAGCTCCTCTTCTCGACGGGGCCTCCTCCGTCTGCCAGGAACGTTGCCCCTCGAGGTTCCCCGCTCGCGCCATTCATCGCCGAACATGCGCCGATTCTTCTGTCGGCCATAGCTCACGGCCATGAGCACGGGACGTTTGCACATCCTCCCCGTGTCTGTGCGGGTTTCGTCCCCACAACCCAAAGATGTGCGGGTTAGGTGGATTGGCCACGCTAAATTGCCCCCTTAATTGGAAAAAAAAAAGAATTGGGTACTCTAAATTTACAGTAAAAAAAAAATTGAGCCACTGAACCCAAGAATGTATCAATAGATGGAGGCCTCAATCTACCGGCCTCGTCACGCCCGACTCTGGACCCAACGAGGCCGGTAAATCTCATTACGCCGTTTGGCATGGTTTCCACCAACACAGAGCAGCCGTACCGGCTCTTGGTGGGTCTGCCAGGTATTCTGGGGCCCCCTGGGTGGTCAGGCACTGGGCAGGATGGTACCCGGACACCACCCCCCCCCACCCACCCCCGATGCCACCCGGGCATTGTGGCACCGCCATTCGGGCAGCCTGGCAATGCCACTTGGGTGCCACCCTGGCCATTCCAGGTGCCACCTTGCCTGTGCCGGGGATCGTGCCCGAGGGGCTGCCTTGCCCTTATCAGCTGGAGAGGGGTGGGCTTGAGGACCTCCTAAATGTTACATTGGGGTGGTGTTCAGAGATCTGGCACCCTGATTTCTTCCTGCATTGGTGAGCAGAGCCCGTCAGTGCAGGAAATGAGCGGAATTGACCCCCCCTTCCCCCCCCCCCCCCCCCCGGCGGGCCCGGGAAAAGAAACAGAGTCGCTTTAAAGAGCGGGGTCGTTGCCAGCGCCGGGAAAGCCTCCGGCTGAACGTGCCGGAAATAAAACGGGACTCTGTTTCATTTCCATGAAACGGCGCCCACCGTGCCCGAATGGCCCCGTCAACTGAGTTCCCAGAACTCAGCAGCCTCTCAGCCTTGACATTGTCAAAACTTTGCCCTCTGACTGAGCTCATTAATGACAAACAAACCCTACAGCCCAAATCTTTAGTCAGCAGGGGTAAAAGTTAGATAGGAATCGTCTTTATACAATTTTTCATGAGAGGGACTTTCACACCCCCCCCCCCCCCCCCCACCCCTCCCTCTTTTTAAGCTTAATGCGGCCTATTGCCCGTTATCTCCAGGTCTAAAGTCATATAGCAGGCCTCAGGGGAACAGAGACTGGTATCTAAGGCCCAGCTCGAGAATTTTAATGGCACTTGTGCAATTCTAGATTAAGCAGCCATAATTCTGAAAGGTTATCCCACCGTGTGGCCTTCAACTCCGACAAGTCCAGAGGCTCGGTTAGCTTTAAAGGCAAATTTATTCTCCTGGCTGCAATGAAAATTTCATTACGTCTGGGTTTTGATAGATTACCGTTCACTCAATGAGTGCACCGTTTGTTATCGTCTGCTGACTGTATTGTCAAGGTCCTGCCTTGTGCAAGCTTAGGGGTGGCCAATGATTGTTCTCATGTTTCACGAGCAAATATGAAACCTGTAGACATTTGTGGCAGCGCATTGTGGAATTTGCACTGTCCGTGACAAGGGCAACGGCCCCTTGAAGTGTCAGCACAGCGGGACGTTTGTGCGCTGCGATTCGGATGGCATGGGCAGCTGCTGCATTGTGTCTTCCAGTTCTCTCACACACACACACGCGCGGTACAATCTATGGGATGTTTCACAACGTCCAGCACTGGCTGTATTGGACTTTGCGGAGCAGCTTATTAAGCTGATACACTCAAACCACTTATCAATTGGGAGGATGTCACAGAGTAGGTGAAACCCATTGAACTGCCCCCAATTCATTAAAGGCCCGATCTTATCAGCGGGTTATGGTGAAAGAGGCAAGTCAATCTGCAATGGGACGGGGGTATTGAACCTGGTGGCTGCAACGAGGACGTGACGGTTTTCAGCAGACTTGTTTTCTGTTGGGGGTGGGGAATTGGGTCGATGGGAAGGACTATTTGAACGTTTTAACTGTGATTCATGTGGCCAAGCACAAAGCTAGAGGGGAAGAACAGGGGGTAGGTGGTGGGGCCAACTTGGGTAGCATGCAAAGAAGCACGAGGGGGCTGAATGGCCTCTCTGTTTTGCATGGCAGTTTTGGGTAGCTTTGACCGCCCAGATTCTGGTATATCTCTCCAATGTGCTCACGGCTCTCAAGGTCAAGACCACGGCGCAGCCCATAGGGAAAGGGCCAAGGTAGACCATGGGAGCAAGGATCTGGTGACCCCGAGCTTTGGGTTTGAGGAGCCTGGAATAGATGCCAATGAGTGGGAAGTAACATTGAAACCTCATTGGATGGCTGTAGTCAAACCACAAAGGGGTGGAGGGAAGGGTTTGCAACAGTCCTGCCATCTATAGGGACCCATGCTGACAGCAGAGCTAGCCGGTGTGCAGTTCATCATTGAGCCAATATTAATGTAAGCACCAGTATTCAGGGAGCACTTTGAAACGTGTATCAACCGACTGGTGTCAGATCCCAGCTTAAACCTGGTCAAATTTCAAAGCCTATCTTGTGGTACTCAGGGGCAGAGAGCAGGGGGAAAAAACAAACCCTAAAGCGACAGCGAATGACCCATCTGCTCGCCTCCGCGTGATTTTTATTTTTTAAGTGTTACAAGTTGCTCTGTTTCACTGTTAACTTTACGAAGTGAAAGACGAAAAGTTTTATAGCTACCTCTTACAACTCTTTATCATAATGTTCAGAGATTTTAAAATATTTTTTAATTTAAAAAAAAAAGTGGGACTTGACAAAACGGCAAAAAAAACGAGCCAAGATAGATTTTGGTCGTTGCCACTACATTGTGTACAAAAATGTAAGCAAATGCGAAAGCAATATAAGATCTGAGAATTCACCAACAAAGATTTGGAATGTAGTCTGGCCACACAGTAACATACTGAAAGTCTTTTTATTAATTTTTATTCTTTGTGTGTGTTAACTATTGTGTCTATATTATGTATTGACTGGGAAATAGACTAGATAACATCAATACCTCAAATTATGCTACTTATGATATTTCTGTATATTTTGGTCGTCTGTCTTTGACATTCGCGTGAATGTTTTTTATCCAAATAAACTTTTACCGCTCCCGGCGCGCGTGTGTGTCTTTTGTTTTGTGGTTTTGCTGAATTGTTGACCGGTTTCATAAGAACATAGGAACTAGGAGCAGGAGTAGGCCATCTGGCCCCTCGGGCCTGCTCCGCCATTCAATGAGATCATGGCTGATCTTTTGTGGACTCAGCTCCACTTTCCGGCCCGAACACCATAACCCAGGGGTGGGCAAACTTTTCCGTGCAAGGGCCACATTCAGAAATTCACAATTTTAAAGGGCCGCATAGTATATTAAGTAGAATAATTAATATTTTAAATAGCCAAAATAAAAGGTCTTTAAAGAAAGAAAAGCACATTTATTTGAAAAACAAAGTAACTCAGTAAGTAACAGAACAATGTCAATGAGAATGATGCATCTGACTGCAGTCATTTACCAGTTTGTTGAAATCAGGTGTCAAGTTGCTTGTGCTGATCCTTAACACTGACAGAAGCACAGCCTAGCCGAGTCAACGATAAAAACGCGCGTAGTGGGGTGGATGAGTGGGGCTGTCTTATTGGTCGGTTTAGTTGGGTGTGCGACCAATAGGAGTCCAGGTTACAAACAATAATAAGGCTTATTGTTTGTAACCTGGACTCCTATTGGTCGCACACCCAACTAAACCGACCAATGAGACAGCCCCACTCATCCACCCCACTACGCGCGTTTTTATGCGGCCCGCCAATGAGGTGCCCGGAATCATAACCGGCATTTTTGAAAAGCCGCCGGGGAAAAGCCGCTGAAGTAAATGCGCTTATTGAATAAGCGCATTTACTTCAGCGGCTTTTCCCCAGCGGCTTTTCAAAAATGCCGGTTATGATTCCGGGCACCTCATTGGCGGGCCGCATAAAAACCCTTGTCGGGCCGCATGCGGCCCGCGGGCCGTAGTTTGCCCACCCCTGCCATAACCCTTAATCCCTTTATTCTTCAAAAAACTATCTATCTTTACCTTAAAATCATTTAATGAAGGAGCCTCAACTGCTTCACTGGGCAAGGAATTCCATAGATTCACAACCCTTTGGGTGAAGAAGTTCCTCCTAAACTCAGTCCTAAATCTACTTCCCCTTATTTGGGTGAAGAAGTTCCTCCTAAACTCAGTCCTAAATCTACTTCCCCTTATTTGGGTGAAGAAGTTCCTCCTAAACTCAGTCCTAAATCTACTTCCCCTTATTTTGAGGCTATGTCCCCTAGTTCTGCTTTCACCCGCCAGTGGAAACAACCTGCCCGCATCTATCCCGCCACACATTCCCCACGCGCCTGTGGTTGAGATGATGTGCCGATGCAGGCGAGGAAAAGTGAGGGAGGGAGAGGGCTCGAGCGGAGCCTAATTGCCAGCATTGGACTAGATGGGTTGAATGGCCGTCTCCCGCGCCATAGGCCTGACGGGCAGGACCTTCCATTCCGGATCATCCGGACCCCCGAGGTCAGCATCAACTGCAGGTCACAACCCCCCGCCTCTCACGGACATTCATTTTGCCTGGGTTGGCCAAACCCTCCACAGGGCGACCTGGGGCTGCAGGTGGGGCCAGGTTTGATATGGGGGGGGGGGGGGGGGGGCGCAGGGAATGGTCCGCAAAGTGATCCTGAAGAGCCAGTTCCCAAACATTGGTTATTGCTGCTGATACCGCCCGGTGGCCAAGCGGGAGATTACAGTCGACCTCTGACCTAATGGCCCAAATTGGCCCCTAAATCCTCTTGTCAAGCTACCGGCCTCTGACTCGGTGGGCGGGATTGGCCCCACCCAATGTTTCTGGTGGTAGAGGTGGAACTTCCAGTGTCGCCATTGACAGTGGTTGGTGTTGCTCGCCGGATGCGCTGCCAGTGAAGCTATCACTGGGGCGGGGCCACCATGAGCTGGATCTTCTGGGAGGGGGGAGGTAAAATCGGCCCAGGAACGTTGTGGGTACAAGTCGCAGTCCAGAGACTTGAGCACAGAATCTAGGCTGACCCTTCCAACCACGGCGCTGAGTACCACCAGTGGCTCCTGAGAATCCCTACAGCACAGAAAGAGGGCATTTGGCCCATCAAGTCTGCACCGGCCCTTTGAAAGACCACCCTACCTAGGCCCAATCCCCCACCCTGTAACCTCACCCTCAGGGGACAACTTGGTATGGCCAATCCACCTAACCTGCACATCTTTGAACTGTGGCGAGGAAATCGGAGCAGCCGGAGGAAACCCACGGAGAGAGCGTGCAATCTCCTCACGGTCAGTCACCTGAGGTGGGAATCGAACCCGGGTCCCTGGCGCTGTGAGGCAGCAGTGCTAATCACTGTGCCCCCGTGAAATGCTAATTACCCTCTCAGATGAAGTCAAAAGACGTTATCGCACTGTTTGAAGAGAATGAGAGGGTTGAACCGTCATCGTTCCCACATCAACAAGTCATCTGACCAATTACCTTGTTGCCATCGTGGGAGCTTGCTGTGTAAAAATTGTTGCGGTTCATGCATTGCAACAGTGATTACCTTTCATTGGCTATAAGGTGCTTTGAAGATGGCTGAGGACATAAAAGGGGCTGTGGAAATGCGAGGATGGGGGTTTCTTGAAACTCTTGCTGCCTGCCATTGGCGCGTATTTGAAAGGATTCTCCGGGTTGATTAATATCCTGCCTGGCCATGTTATGAATACGCCTTCCTTGGGCATTGAGCTATGGAACGGGGCTCAAACCCGGAGCTTGTGACTCTGAGGCAGAGATGCTGCCCCATGCATAACAATACCTTCTCATCCACCCCGTAGTAAGGGTGGTGCAATGGTTAGCACTGCTGCCTTGCGGCGCCGAGGTCCCAGGTTCGACTCCCGGCTCCGGGTCGCTGTCCGTGTGGAGTTTGCACATTCTCCCTGTGTTTGCGTGGGTTTCACCCCCCACAACCCAAAAGATGTGCAGGGTAGGTGGATTGGCCACGCTAAATTGCCCCTTAATTGGGAAAAAAAGAATTGGGTACTCTAAATTATATTTAAAAATCTACCCGGTAGTCAGGCAATTATCAATTGAGACATCTTTCAAAGTTATAACTCCGCTAGCTTCCCTCAAATCCCCATTGAAACATTCATCTATTTTTAAAACGTTCTTAATGTGTTGGCCTGCCAGGAAGTCCAAGCCCAAGGGTTTAGCGCTCTTTTTGGGAAAATACCTTCTTCCTGATATTCACGTCCAATTTCCCGCTGGCCAATTTAAATCCTCTGACATTGCGTTTCCAGTTCAAAGCGATTGCTGTTTGCTCAAAGCAGCTGACTGCCAACACCTCAGGGTAAACCGGGATGGGAAAAAAATAAAATGCGCCCTTGCCAACATCGCCCGTGTCCTGAGAACAAACTCTGGTAAAGTGTGCTTATTTTGTCGTATACTGTTTGGGGGAAGTTCAGATCCAGCCGAGGAGATGTTGCAATGGTAAGGGTATAAACACACTCCTGGTGCCCCCTGGTGGTTGTCTGCAGGGACTGCAACATGGCAGTTGCTGGAAGTGCAGATGTGTCACTGGCGGCTCTCCGTAGGGGTCGTCCTATTTAGTCCTTGTCCAGTAGGAAGGGGAAATTAATAATAATAATCTTTATTAGTGTCGGGTTTGACAATGCCTGTGCTACAGTATTTCTTTTTTTTTTAATTTAGATTAGCCAATTATTTTTTCCAATTAAGGGGCAATTTAGCGTGTTCAATCCACCTACCCTGCACATCTTTGGGTTGTGGGGGCGAAACCCACGCAGACACGGGGAGAATGTGCAAACTCCACACGGACAGTGACCCAGGGCCGGGATTCGAACCCAGGTCCTCAGCGCCGTGAGACTGCAGTGCTAGCCTACTGAGCCACCGTGCTGCCCTTTATTGCCCATTCCTAATTGCCCTTCAGTAGCTGGTGGTAAGTTGCCTCCCTGAACCGCTGCAGTCCTTGAGGTGTAGGCATACCCACTGTGCTGTTAGGGAGGGAGTTCCAGGATTTTGACCCAGCGACAGTGAAGGAACGGCCGATATATTCCCAAATCAGGTTGATGAGGGGCTTGGACGGGAACCTCCCCGGTGGTGGAATACCCCATGTGCCTGCTGGCCTTGTCCTTCTAGGTGGTCAAGGTCACCTGGTTTGTAAGGTTCTGGCGAAGGAGCTTTGGTCAGTTGCTGCAGTGCATCTTGTAGATGGTACACACGGCTGGCACTGTCGGTGGTGGAGGGTTTGAATGTTTGTGGAAGGGGGAGCAATCAAGCGGGGCTGCTTTGTCCTGGATGGTGTGGAGCTTCTTGAGTGTTGTTGGAGCTGCACTCATCCAGGCAAGTGGAGAGCATTCCATTAGACTTGTGCCTTGTAGATGGTGGACAGGCTTTGGGTGGTCAGGACTTTTAAAACAAAATCATTCATGGGATGTGGGCATCGCTGGTCAGGCCAGCATTTGTTACCCACCCCTGACTGCCCTTGAGGAGGTGGTGATGGACTGCAGCAGTTCAAGAAGGAGGCTCATCTCTTTCTCAAGGATAATTAGGAATGGGCAACAATGCTGGGCCGAGCCAGCGACTCCCACATCACGCGAACAAATACACAAATTAAAAAGCTGGCTGAGTCTGTATTTGTATAGGTGAATGTGTGGTGTTCTAATAACTTCACAGGGCTTTGAAAGTCTGGAACATTTAATACAAATCCTTGGAGTCATTTCTGCTGCAGACTATTTTTCCTTTACACAAGAACAAATGGTCTGAGATTATCAAGGGGGTGTTCAGCTCTGTGTATTTGTTCGACGTCGGTCAATATAACAGGCTCTTCTGGTCTTAGTGTGTGTCTTTCCATTTCCTATTTGAACTTTCTCTCCTTCTTCATCATTGGGGTGGCACAGTGGTTAGCACTGCTGCCTCACAGCGCCAGGGACCCGGACCCGATTCCGGCCTCGGGTGACTGTGGAGTTTGCACGTTCTCCCCGTGTCTGCGTGGGTGTCCTCCGGGTGCTCCGGTTTCCCCCCACAGTCCAAAGACGTGCAGGTTAGGCGTGTTGGCCAAGATCAATGGGCGGGGTTACGGGGGTTAGGGCGCAGGAGTGGGCCGAGGTAGAGTGCTCTTTCGGAGAGTCAGTGCTTCTGAATGGCTTGCGTCTGCACTGTAGGGATTCTGTGAATTCATCAGTCAAATCGATAGCTTAAGACCTGTTTGAGTTATACATTATCGAGGTGGGGGGGGGGGGGGGGGGGGGGGGGGGAGGGTTGAATTAGTCAGCTGAGATTCCTGCTTCTCATCACTACTCGGAGTCCCCTGACTACATCTGAGAAGAGGGGAGAGATGAAGTACTCCTGCACATCATGAACAACTTCCCTAGTGAGTCTCTGGGCATTTGCGGATGTCAAAATACGGTACCCCAGCGAGAGTCAGCGCCATCAAAAGGAGAGACTGAGGGTAAGATTTCTTCATGTGATAGTTGTCGTGTTATGCTTCTTGACGTAGCATAAGCTGCTTCCTTGATGTACACTCTGACAAAAGAAGGTTCAGACTTGGAGATAGGTTTAACACATTTATTGAATAGTTAACTATTCTCCAACTTGGCTTCGACTCTCCTGCTAATCTAACTACAGTAACTCTAACTAACCAGTCTGCTCTAAGCCATGTGGTGGGTGTGATGCTTCCTGATCTGCCCCTGTCTCTCTGAGTGTCGCCTATGGAAAGAGAAAGACATGTGTGCCCTGTCCTTTTATATGGGTAGCCCCCTTGTGGTAGTGTAACCTCTGGATGTGTCTCGAATGCCCATTGGCTGTGTCCTATCTTACTGACCTATGGGTTGAATGTCTGTGTGTCATGGTGTCGCTGGTGTTTATTTAGTCCCAGTGTATTTACATTAACCCCTTGTGTATTTACAGTGATGCATATCACCACAATAGTCACTAAGGAGGTCAGTCGAGAATCCGGGTGAAACATCTTTACTTCGGGAATGGTCTGAATGTGGAACACGCTAGCATAAGGAGCAGTTGAGGTGATCTTATACAAACTTATGAGATTCTGAGGGGGCTTGACAGGGTAGAGACTGAGAGGATGTTTACCCTCATGGGGCGGGGGGGGGGGGGGGGGTCTAGCGTAAGGGGGCACACTTTCAAAATAAGGGGTCTCTCGTTGAAGATGGAACTGAGGAGGAATCTCCTCTCTCCGAGGGCTGTTTGTATTTGGAGTTCTCTCCCCACAGAGAGCAGTGGTCACATCGAAGACAGAGTTGGACAGATTTTGACCGAAATGCGAGCCTTTGGAAAGGCGAGTCGTGGCGTGGGTGGGGTGGGGGGGGGGGGGGGGGGGGGGGAGCAGTTCAGAGTCCATTGCATCGCTGTTTGGGTCTGGAATCACATTCAGGCCAGACCGACGGCAGATTTTCTTCTCTGAAAGACATTAGTGGACTCGATGGGTGTCTACGACAGTCGACGATGGCTTCATGGTCATCAGTTAGACTTTTAATTCCCGATTCTTATTGAATTCAAATTTCACCATCTGTCATGGCGGGATTTGAACCCAGAACCCAGAGGGCCTGCGTCTCTGGATTACTAGTCCAGTGACAATACCGCTACACCATTAGTGAGGGGAGAAACCCACGCAAACACGGGGAGAACGTGCAAACCCCACACAGACAGTGACCCAGAGCCAGGATCGAACCTGGGACCTCGGCGCCATGAGGCAGCAGTACTAACCCACAGTAGCATTGTGGATAGCACAATTGCTTCACAGCTCCAGGGTGCCCGGTCCGATTCCGGCTTGGGTCACTCGGTGCGGAGTCTGCACATCCTCCCCGTGTTTGCGTGGGTTTCCTCCGGGTGCTCCGGTTTCCTCCCACAGCTCAAAGATGTGCAGGTTAGGCGGATTGGCCATGATAAATTGCCCTTAGTGTCCAAAATTGCCCTTAGTGTTGGGTGGGGTTACTGGGTTATGGGGATAGGGTGGAGGTGTTGACCTTGGGTAGGGTGCTCTTTCCAGGTGCCCGTGCAGACTCGATGGGCCGAATGGCCTCTTTCTGCACTGTAAATTCTATGATAATCACTGCGGCACTGTGGGTGGAGGCTCCTGCGGAGGACAAACCATCGATCTGTTGGCTTGTTCCTCTGCTGTAAATAAAGACGTCATAATCCCGAATGACCACAGGCTGCTTTTCCCTTTGACGGGGGGAGAGGTGACTGGTGGTGATTTAACCTGAGGGTCATCACACCTCAGGCGAGGGGGGACGATTGAGAAGACGGAGCCTTCATAAATAACCTCAGCCGGTACGAGAATTGAACCAAATATGGTTGGCTGCCCACTTTAAGGTAAATGTACTAGTGATGGAGATACTCTCGGTATGCCTAGATAGTTCCGTTATCTGGGCAGATATTGACCACATTCTATCATTTCACTTTGAAATATTTAGTTCTGCTACGTGTTCTTGGTATCGTTTGGTTCCCAGATGTTGGTAATCACCTCACTTTAAGCTTGGAGAGATACTCTTTATCTTCAACCTGCCACCCTCACTTGTACAAGAGAAGGGCCGGTTTGAATTGGTTTGGTTACACTCCACCTGAATACCTGATCCAGCGTTGAAATGTGGCCCCACTGGTACATAACCAATTAGTTCCTGGTTAATTAGTTCCTAGCTCTTTATAGGTATTTCCAGATAAGACAACAATATGTAACAAGTTCAGTAACTATTAATTAAGGTTCACAGCCAAGTTCAAACTAATATTGTGGTGTTTGTCCTGAGGTAGTTATGGTGCAGAGTATTATGGGGACATAGTTGTAGCTGGGATTGATGGGTGATTTTTTTTTAATGTCAATGCTTGTGCGGCCCAAGAAATTAAATGAAAATCGCTTATTGTCACGAGTAGGCTTCAAATGAAGTTACTGTGAAAAGCCCCGAGTCGCCACATTCCAGCGCCTGTTCGGGGAGGCCGGTACGGGAATTGAACCGTGAGAAAATGTTTCTTCAAACGGAGAACTCTTTGATCCTATCACACTTTAAGCAATAAATATATCAGTCACCTCTCGCTCGACGCACACTTAATTCTCCTGGTTTAATTCATAAATGTCAGTTTCTATCGCCTTCCCGGCCTCCCATTCAACCTGGATTCTTCCCTTCTCACTCTGAGCTTCCAGACTGAGATCTCGCTTCCTCTGCTAGCTACACCGGGTTTACATCGAGCTACACTCCAACCGCTCTTCCCAATCAGATAGCTTTTGTTTCCCCATCAGCGTCAATATATTCATAACAAGGGCAGCACGGTGGCGCAGTGGGTTAGCCCTGTTGCCTCACGGCGCTGAGGTCCCAGGTTCGAATCCCGGCTCTGGGTCACTGTCCGTGTGGAGTTTGCACATTCTCCCCGTGTCTGCGTGTGTTTCGCCCCCACAACCCAAAGATGTGCAGAGTAGGTGGATTGGCCACGCTAAATTGCCCCTTAATTGGGAAAAAAAAATAGGGTGCACTAAATTTAAAAACTATATATATATTCATAACTGATAAGGCAGATGGATCCTTAATTCAAGGCTTCGCAAGGTAAGGGTTGGGACCCCCAGTGGGCTCGTAAAATTAGATCTTGGAGTCACACGCCCCGAGACGCTGCTGCGAATCTTGGATCGGTTTCTGAGAGCTACGAGGGTCCTTTAAATCCTCATTATTTTTGTTGGTGGGGGTGGTCTCGAATGGACTGCTGCTCTCTGGCGCCTGATTGCTGCTGCGATAACAGACAGTGGATGGGCACGTGTTCGTTTTGTTCAGAGAGAATCAGCTGTTCCATCAAGTCCCTGCGTGGTGGACTTAGGGTTGGGAAGGCGGGGGGGGGGGGGGGGGGGGGGGGTGAAGGAAGAGGAGATGGGGGAGGAGAGTGAGGTGAAGGAGTGGGGGTGAAGGGGGGAAATGGGGTCTGAAGGAGGGGAAATGCAGGGGGTGAAGGAGGGGGAGATGAGAGGGTGAAGTTGGGGAGATGGGGTTGATGGGGATGTGAAGGGTGAAGGCAGTTTCTGGAGTAATTCGAGGGGGCTATCATTGAATCATATACCCTGGGCAGCACGGTAGCACAGTGGTTAGCACAGCTGCTTCACAGCTGTAGGGTCCCAGCCTCGATTCCTGGCTTGGGTCACTGTTTGTGCGGAGTCTGCACGTTCTCCCCGTGTGTGCGTGAATTTCCTCCGGGTGCTCCGGTTTCCTCCCACAGTCCAAGGTTGTGCAAGTTAGGTGGAGTGGCCATGATAAATTGCCCCTTAGTGTCCAAAAGGTGAGGTGGGGTTACTGGGTTACGGGGATAGGGTGGAGGTGTGGGCTTGGGTAGGGTGCTCTTTCCAAAGGCCGATGCAGACTCAATGGGCCGAATGGCCTCCTTCTGCACTGTAAATTCTATGATAATCCCTACAGTGCAGAAGGACTCCATTCGGCCCATCAGGTCGACACCGACCCTACCTGGACCACAGCCCCATCCCATAACCCTGGACACTGAAGGGAAATTTATCATGGCCAATCCACCTGCACATCTTTTGGGCTGTGGGAGGAAACCGGGGCACCCGGAGGAAACCCACGCAGTCACGGGGAGAATGTGCCAACTCCGCACAGACAGTCACACCCGAAGCGAGAATTGAACCGGGTTCCTGGCGCTGTGAGACAGCAGTGCTAGCCACTGTGCCGTCCCAAGCACCGGCACGTGCTGAGCTGCAGTCCTCCTGTGCGGACGGCTGCTCAAAGGCCTGGCCTCTGCTCTGTGGTGGTGGAGCCACGTGGTTCAGCCTGAAAAGAAGGGGATTCGGAGGGCGAGCAGCAGGTCAGATTACACTGGGGATTCGAAAACATATTTGCTTCTCTTCAGTCAGCTGCTCCCACTGACACCTCTCCGAAACCACGTGAGGGAACCAGAGTAAACATCCGAGTGAGGGCGGTTTGTTTGTCGAGCGCTCGTTTATTGTCCATTATTTTCATTTCGACTAATATATTGTTCAACGCCACTTGAAACAGACTGAATGCTTCTCCCTCACGGGACTGAGTAAGTAACTGCCTGAACCACAATCGTTTACCGGCGATTTTGTCTCCAGTTCACACCTTCCCATGTCAAGAAGATTAAGTTTCCTAAATGCCAGTGGCCGGAAAGTCAAACGCAACCCTTTGTTTCAGCGACACCAACACCGGTTCAGCAGCAAATGTGCCGGGTAAGAGGCAGGCCAAGGTTTTTTTTTTGTGTAGGAAGTTTTGTTACTGTGTCATTTTCCTTTGCAAACGTGTATCTGGCGCTGTGTTTTGACGCGGTGATTCATTTGCAGTGAATCCCAGAGTGAACAAAAAGGCTGTAAAACAACCCTTGAGGTGGTAAAAGTGTCTCATTCGTGCAGAGCAAGCGCATCCCTGGATGTGGCTTCTTCTTGTCTTTATCCCGAGAGTTGTGAGCCTCTGTATTGGGCTGCGCAGCTGGCATGACTGTTCCCCTTCAAGAGGGAGCTTGGCTAGCTCATGACCGGAACAGAGATAGACTCCTCTAGCAGAAAGTTAACATCATAACATCGAAGAGTTATATACCATTGACCAGAAACTCAACTGGACCAGTCACGTAAATGACCTCAAAGAGCTGGTCAAATGTGGGAATTTCTACTCATTTCCCGGAACCCTGTCCACCATCTACAAGTCAGGAGTGTGATGGAAAACTCTCCACCTGCCTGGATGAGTGCAGCTCCAACAACACTCAGGAAGCATTCGAATTAGGCCGTTATCTGAAAAGAAAGAATGTCCAGGGTTACGGGGAGAAGGCAGGAGAATGGGAATGGGAGAGCCGGTGCATGCACGATGGGCCAAATGGCCTCCTTTAGTGCGGTAATAATGCTGTGATTCCGTGAAGAAGCTCAGCAACACCCAGAACAGTGGCCCGCTTGATCGCCGCCCCGTCCACCACCTTTAACGTTCAATCCCTCCACCTCCCTGCACAGTGCACTGCCTACAAGATGCACTGCCCTCACTCTGTAAGGTTCCCTCCAAACCCATTCCCTGGCCCACCATGAAGGGCAAGGGCAGTAGACACGTGGACTCACCACCATCTGCAAGTTCCCTTCCGAGTCACTCACCGTCCTGACTTGGAAATGGATTGGGCGTTCCTTCACTGTCGCTGGGTCAAAATCCTGGAACTCCCTCCCTAACAGCACAATGGGTGCACCTACACCACAGGGACTGCAGCGGTTCAAGGAGGTGGCTCACCACCACCTTCCCAAGGGCGATTAGTAAAGTGATTTGCCAATGATGCCCACATTCATTCTGACTTCTCATGAAGGTTCTTGGTCAGCACCATGGGCAGCGACATCCTGATGCCACCTCATATCAATATCACTTGAGGAGACATCAGGACATAGGAGCAGGAGTAGGCCATTCGGCCCATCAAGCCTGCTTCACCATTCGGCTAGATCATAGCTGATCATCTACCTCAACACAATATCCCTCAATGCCATTAATCTCCCAAAACGGATCAATGTTAAAACCTGGTGTACCAAAGTGTGATGTAACATACAAACAACAGTATGGTGCAGTGGTCCTTATACCACTTTAGTTAATGGACTGTTCATGGAATGGATTAAGAATCACTCCCAACAAAATGATCTTATGCTTATAATGAAAAAGCAGCGCAAATTAATTTTAACACTATAATTTAGAGTACTTTAATAATAAGTTGATAAATAATAAGTGATTAATTACGTTAATAATAAATATGCGGCGGCACAGTAGCACAGTGGTTAGCTCTGCTGCTTCACAGCGCCAGGGTCCCAGGTTTGATTCCTGGCTTGGATCACTGTCTGTGCGGAGTCTACATGTTCTCCCCGTGTCTGCGTGGGTTTCCTCCGGGTGCTCCGGTTTCCTCCCACAAGTCCCGAAAGACGTGCTGTTAGGTGAATTGGGCATTCTGAATTCTCCCTCTGTGTACCCAAACAGGCGCCAGACTGTGGCGACTAGGGGCTTTTCACAGTAACTTCATTGCAGTGTTAATGTAAGCCTACTTGTGACACGAACAAAGATTATTATTATTATTATATTTTTGAGAAAACAGGTAATTGCTTGCAGATATCAGAGTAATGGATGTTCCTCAATACTGAATCTGTTGATACTTGGTGTAACGTTTGACACTCTCCCCTCCTGCCCCCTAGCTTGCGCAAAGCCCGCCCTCAGTCACGATGCATTTTCTTACTGATGAACATTGTATCAGGAAAACAGAGGTAGCTTGAAAGGATTTATATTTGTACTGCTGAATATTAGAAATAAGGTATAGCTTTAAGTGGGTTTAATTTAGTCTTTCTGTGTAAGGAAGTGTAAACCGATAGTTAGATTCATGCCGGGCAAAGATGTTTGTTTGTGTGGGTGTCGGCTCAGTTCAAACTGTTGTGCTTAGAGGGGGTTACGGTGAAAAGAAAACAAGTTTGCAGAAGCTTAAGTCGTTGCTTAGCAACAGGGAGCACCTTTAATGTGGGAAGGGTTTTTGAGTTTAGTTTTTAGCTGGAAATTTTGCAGTTGAAGATAGGAAGCCAGAGGGTGAACATTTGTTAGCTCTTCCAGAAGAAAAATTGGACAGGTCAAAGGAGCTTCAAAAAAGAACCAGGCAAAGTCCAGACAACCAGGGAGTTGGGAGAGAAAAAATGTGGAAAATGAAATGAAATGAAAATCGCTTATTGTCACGTGTAGGCTTCAATGAAGTTACTATGAAAAGCCCCTAGTCGCCACATTCCGGCACCTGTTCGGGGAGGCTGGTACGGGAATCGAACCGTGCTGCTGGCCTGCTTGGTCTGCTTTAAAAGCCAGCGATTTAGCCCAGTGAGCTAAACCAGCATGTGCGAGGAAGCCTGATATTAAGGGGTACAGTGATCAAGAAGTTGAACAAGGTACTGTCCAGGAGAGTTCAAGCGAAAAGGAGATAGAATTTCATAGACTCACAGTGCAGAAGGAGGCCATTCAGCCCATCAAGTCTGCACCAACCCTCCGAAAGAGAACCCTACCCAGGACCCCATATCCCCACCTAATCTTCACATCTTTGGACACTAAAGGGCAACTTAGCGTGGCCACTCCACCTAACCTGCACGTCTTTGGACTGTGGGAGGAAACCGGAGCACCCGGAGGAAACCCACTGAGACAGGGGGAGAATGTGTAAACTCAACACAGTCACACAAAGCAGGAATTGAATCTGCAGCCCTGACGCTGTGAGGCAGCAGTGCTAACCACTGTGCCGCCGTGACACAATGATCATTCATTCAGAGTGGAGTGTGTGTCTTACCACAGCCAGTCGGTGTGCTTAAAGGGACTGTGGGTTACTGAGACCAGTACAGCCTAAGATGTAAGTTCTAACCAATGTTAACCTCAAAATCTGTGTATGTTTGTGATGCTAAGGGGTAGCAAAGCTGTATTGTATCGTAATCAAACTTTTCACACATAATAATTTTATTTTGTTGTTGTCAAAAGTAATTAGCGGTCCTGTGACTCTGTTTCTTCCACGCTTTCTAAAAAAAACAAGTGTAATTGACAGTATTTTGAGCCAGGGTTCCATTCGGGGATATTCCTGTCCAGTTGTAACAATTATGGAACCCCCCCCCCCCCTCCCCCCCACCCCCCCCCCCCCTGCCCCCAGCCGCAGCCCCTGCAGTCCCAAAACTTCATCACCTTCGCACACCCTTAAAGTCCACACCCACTCAGGGAACAATTTTTCCCAGGAGCCCATGAACCCCAGTGTGAGAGTCACCGCTATGAAACATTAGCGTCTTATAGAGTGATTCAGCTTAGTGTGACGCATCGCTTGGCACTTTGTGTTTCCCCTATTACGTATTTTCTTTTCATGCACTAAATGATCTGTTTGAGCTGCACGGAGAAAAGTACTTTTCACTGTACTTCGGTACACATAGAACATAGAACAGTACAGCACAGAACAGGCCCTTCGGCCCTGAATGTTGTGCCGAGCCATGATCACCCTACTCAAACCCACCCTATACCCGTAACCCAACAACCTCCCCCTTAACCTTACTTTTATTAGGACACTACGGGCAATTTAGCCTGGCCAATCCACCTAACCCGCACATCTTTGGACTGTGGGAGGAAACCGGAGCACCCGGAGGAAACCCACGCACACACGGGGAGGACGTGCAGACTCCGCACAGACAGTGACTCAGCCAGGAATCGAACCTGGGACCCTGGAGCTGTGAAGCATTTATGCTAACCACCATGCTACCCTGCTGCCCCAAACATGACAATGAACAAATCCAAATTCAATCCAATCTTTAGCGAAAGTGACTCCATTTTAATGTCTCAGATCTTGTGTGATGCCTGAGTGGGATTGGGGATGGGCAGAGGGTTGGGGAGTTCATGAAGGTGAGGGAGAGGGTTGGGGAGTTAGTGAAGGTGGGGGAGAGGGTTGGGGAGTTGGTGAAGGTGAGGGAGAGGGGTGGGGAGCTGGTGAAGGTGAGGCAGAGGGTTGGAGAGTTGATGAAGGTGAGGGAGAGGGTTGGGGAGTTCAAGAAGGTGGGGGAGGGGGTTGGGGAGTTGGTGAAGGTGAGAGAGAGGGTTGGGGAGTTGTTGAAGTTGAGGGAGAGGGTTGGGGAGTTGGTGAAGGTGAGGGAGGGGTTGGGGAGCTGGTGAAGGTGGGGGTGAGGGTTGGGGAGTTGGTGAAGGTGAGGGAGAGGGTTAGGGAGTTGGTGAAGGTGAGGGAGAGGGTTGGGGAGTTGGTGAAGGTGAGGGAGAGGGTTGGGGAGTTGGTGAAGGCGAGGGAGAGGGTTGGGGAGCTGGTGAAGGTGAGGCAGAGGGTTGGAGAGTTGATGAAGGTGAGGGAGAGGGTTGGGGAGTTCATGAAGGTGGGGGAGGGGGTTGGGGAGTTGGTGAAGGTGAGGGAGAGGGTTAGGGAGTTGGTGAAGGTGAGGGAGAGGGTTGGGGAGTTGGTGAGGGAGAGGGTTGGGAAGTTGGTGAAGGTGAGGGAGAGGGTTGGGGAGTTGGTGAAGGTGGGGGAGAGGGTTGGGGAGTTGGTGAAGGTGAGGGAGAGGGTTGGGGAATTGGTGAAGGTGGGGGAGATGTTTGGGGAGTTGGTGAAGGTGAGGGAGAGGGTTGGGGAGTTGGTGAAGTGAGGGAGAGGATTGGGGAGTTGGTGAGGGTGGGGGAGAGGGTTGGGGAGTTGGTGAAGGTGAGGGAGAGGGTTGGGGAGTTGGTGAAGGTGAGGGAGAGGGTTGGGGAGTTGGTGAAGGTGAGGGAGAGGGTTGGCGAGTTGGTGAAGGCGACGGAGCGGGCTGTGGAGTTGGTGAAGGTGAGGGAGAGGGTTGGGGAGTTGGTGAAGGCGAGGGAGAGGGTTGGAGAGTTGGTGAAGTTGAGGGAGAGGGTTGGGGAATTGGTGAAGGTGGGGGAGAGGGTTGGGGAGTTGGTGAAGGTGAGGGAGAGGGTTGGGGAGTTGGTGAAGTGAGGGAGAGGTTTGGGGAGTTGGTGAAGGTGAGGGAGAGGTTGGGGAGTTGGTGAAGGTGGGGCAGAGGCTTGGGTAGTTCTTGAAGCTGAGGGAGAGGGTTGGGGAGTTGGAGAGGGGAGTGTTTGCGAGTTGGGTTAAGGTGAGGGAGAGGGTTGGGAGTTGGTGAAGGTGAGGGAGAGGATTGGGGAGTTGGTGAAGGTGGGAAAGAGGGTTGGGGAGTTGGTGAAGTTCAGGGAGAGGGTTGGGGAGTTGGTGAAGGTGAGGGAGGGGTTGGGGTGCTGGTAAAGGTGGGGGAGAGGGTTGGGGAGTTGGTGAAGGTGAGGGAGAGGGTTGGGGAGTTGGTGAAGGTGAGGGAGAGGGTTGGGGAGTTGGTGAGGGAGAGGGTTGGGAAGTTGGTGAAGGTGAGGGAGAGGGTTGAGGAGTTGGTGAAGGTGGGGGAGAGGGTTGGAGAGTTGGTGAAGGTGGGGGACAGGGTTGAAGAGTTGGTGAAGGCGAGGGAGAGGGTTGGGGAGTTGGTGAAGGTGAGGGAGAGGGTTGGGGAGTTGGTGAAGGTGGGGGAGAGCGTTGGGGAGTTGGTGAAGGAGAGGGAGAGGGTTGAGGAGTGGTGAAGGTGAGGGAGAGGGTTGGGGAGTGGGTGAGGGAGAGGGTTGGGGAGTTGGTGGAGGTGGGGAGAGGGTGGGGAGTTGGTGAAGGTGTGGGAGAGGGTTGGGGAGTTGGTGAAGGTGGGGGAGAGGGTTGGAGAGTTGGTGAAGGTGAGGGAGAGGGTTAGGGAGTAGGTGAAGGTGAGGGAGAGGGTTGGGGAGTTGGTGAAGGTGAGGGAGAGGGTTGGCGAGTTGGTGACGGTGAGGGAGAGGGTTGGGGAGTTTGTGAAGGTGACGGAGAGGGTTGTGGAGTTGGTGAAGGTGAGGGAGAGGGTTGCGGAGTTGGTGAAGGCAAGGGAGAGGGTTGGAGAGTTGGTGAAGGCGAGGGAGAGGGTTGGGGAGCTGGTGAAGGTGAGGCAGAGGGTTGGAGAGTTGGTGAAGGTGAGGGAGAGGGTTGGGGAGTTCATGAAGGTGAGGAAGAGGGTTGGGCAGTTGGTGAATGTGAGGGAGAGGGTTGGGGAGTTGGTGAAGGTGGGGGAGAGGGTTGAGGAGTTGGTGACGGTGAGGGAGAGGGTTGGGGAGTTGGTGAATGTGAGGGAGAGGTTTGGGGAGTTGGTGAAAGTGAGGGAGAGGGTTGGGGAGCTGGTGAATGTGAGGCAGAGGGTTGGGGAGTTGGTGAAGTTGAGGGAGAGGGTTGGGGAGTTGGTGAAGGTGGTGGAGAGGGTTGGGGATTTGATGAAGGTGAGGGAGGGGGTTGGGGAGTTGGTGAGGGTGAGGGTTGGGGAGTTCATGAAGGTGGGGGAGAGGGTTGGGGAGTTGGTGAAGGTGTGGGAGAGGGTTGGTGAGTTGGTGAAGGTGAGGGAGAGGGTTGGGGAGTTGGTGAAGGTGTGGGAGAGGGTTGGTGAGTTGGTGAAGGTGCGGGAGAGGGTGGGGAGTTGGTGAAGGGGGGGGAGGGGTTGGGGAGTTGGTGAATGTGAGGGAGAGGGTTGGGGAGTTGGTGAGGGAGAGGGTTGGGGAGTTGGTGAAGGCGAGGGAGACGGTTGGGGAGTTGGTGAAGGTGAGGGAGAGGGTTGGAGAGTTGGTGAAGGTGGGGGTGAGGGTTGGAGAGTTGGTGAAGGTGAGGGAGAGGGTTGGGGAGTTGGTGAAGGTGGTGGTGAGTGTTGGGGATTTGATGAAGGTGAGGGAGGGGGTTGGGGAGTTGGTGAGGGTGAGGGAGAGGGTTGGGGAGTTCATGAAGGTGGGGGAGAGGGTTGGGGAGTTGGTGAAGGTGTGGGAGAGGGTTGGTGAGTTGGTGAAGGTGGGGGAGAGCGTTGGTGAGGGTGAGGGAGAGGGTTGGGGAGTTCATGAAGGTGAGGGAGAGGGTTGGGGAGTTGGTGAGGGTGAGGGAGAGGGTTGGGGAGTTGGTGAAGGTGGGGGAGAGCGTTGGTGAGTTGGTGAGGGAGAGGGTTGGGGAGTTGGTGAAGGCGAGGGAGAGGGCTGAAGAGTTTCTGATGGTGGGGGATAGGGTTGGGAAGTTGGTGAAGGTGAGGGAGAGGGTTGGGGAGTTGATGAGGGAGAGGGTTGGGGAGTTGGTGAAGGTGGGGGAGAGGGTTGGGGAGTTGGTGAGGGCGATGGGGAGTTGGTGAAGGTGAGGGAGAGGGTTGGGGAGTTGGTGAAGGTGAGGGAGAGGGTTGGGCAGTTGGTGAAGGTGAGGGAGAGGGTTGGGGAGTTTATGAAGGTGACCGAGGGGGTTGGGACATGATGAAGGTTGGGGAGAGGGTTGGGGAGTTTATAAACTGCCATGTGACGCTGTTAGGGAGGGAGTTCCAAGATGTTGCCCCAGTGACAGTGAAGGAACGGCCGATATATTTCCAAGTCAGGGTGGTGAGTGACTTGAGGGGAACCTCCAGGTGGTGGGGTTCCCAGGTATCTGCTGCTCTTGTCCTTCTTGATGGTAGAGATCAGGGTTTGGAACGTGCTGTCTAACAAACCTTGGTGAGTTACTGCAGTGCTTCTTGAAGATGGTACGCACGGTTGCTAACCACTGTGCCACCATTCAGCCCCTCAAGTTGTCCCTCAGTTAACACCGCAAAGACAAATTATTTGGCTGTTACCGCAGTTCTGTGCATGTGGGAGATTGCCGCATGTGCCTTTGTTGTCCCATTCCCTACATTACAACGGAGACTGAATGAGCGCAGCTCCTACAAAATTCAAGAAGCTCGACACCATCCAGGACACAACAGCCCCGCTTGATTGCTCCCTCTTCCACAAAGGGAGGGGAGGCAGTGGCGTAGTGGTCTTGTCATTGGACTGGTAATCCAGTGACCCAGTGTAATGCTCTGGGGTCCTGGGTTCAAATCCCACCCGGGCAGATGGTAAAACGGGAATTCAATAAAAATCTGGAATTAAAAGTCTAAAGACGACCACAAAACCATTATCGATTGTTGTAAAAAAAAAACATCCAGTTCGCTAATGTCCTTTAGGGAAGGAAATCTGCCGTCCTTACCTGGTCTGGCCTACATGTGACTCCAGACCCACACAGTGATATGGTTGACTCTTAACTGCCCACTAAAATAGCCCAGCATGCCACCCAGTTCAAGGGCAATTAGGTATAGGCAACATATGCTGGCCCTGCCAGCGATGCCCACACCCCGAGAATGGGAAAAAACATTCAAACCCTCTCCCACCAGCGTTCAGTGGCAGCCATGTGTACCATCTACAAGATGCACTGCAGCAACTCACCAAGGTTCCTTCGACAGCACCTTCCAAACCCACGACCGCTGCAGATAATAATAATAATTATTGTCACAAGTAGGCTTACATTTACTGTGAAAAGCCCCTAGTCGCCACAGTCCGGCACCTGTTCAGGTACACAGAGGGAGAATTTTGAATGTGCAAATGACCTAACAAGCACGTCTTTCGGGACTTGTGGGAGGAAACCGGAGCGCCCGGAGGAAACCCACGCAGACACAGGGAGAACATGCAGACTCCACATAGACAGTGACCCACGCCAGGAATGGAACCTGGGACCCTGACGCTGTTCAGCACCAGTACTATCCACCGTGCCACCCAGGATACCTGGGAACCCCACCTCCTGGAAGTTCCCCTCCTAGTCACCCATGAAAAAAAAAATGAAAATCGCTTATTGTCACGAGTAGGCTTCAATGAAGTTACTGTGAAAAGCCCCTAGTCGCCACATTCTGGCACCTGTCCGGGGTGATTGGTACGGGAATCGAACCGTGCTGCTGGCCTGCTTGGTCTGCTTTATACGCCAGCGATTTAGCTCAGTGAGCTAAACCCATCACCCCGACTTGGAAATATATCAGCCGTTCCTTCACTGTCGCTGGGGCAACATCCTGGAACTCCCTCCCTAGCAGCACAGTGGTTGTACCTACACCACATGGACCGCAGCGGTTCAAGAAGGCAGCTCACCACCACTTTCTGAAGGGCAATAAATGCTGGACTAACCAGCAACGCCCATATCCCGTAAATGAATTTTTAAAAAGCTATTGGCGGGAAATTTCAGTCCCAATCCGGCGGGCAGGTTTCCCGGTGACGAGGGTAGCAGTCACCGGGAAACTCCATTGGCAACAGCAGGGCCGGTGGATTCTGCTGGCGGGCCGCCTCTGCCACCAAAACAACACGTGTCGGGATGGTGGGAAGATCCTACCTCCAACATCAAAACGTGGTCCTTTGGCCAAAAACATTTGGCGAGGTCACTGGAAGGGCAAGATCAAAGCTCGCCTTTTTCTTTGGATTCCTCAGAAGCACTTCATTGGCTTCGAAGCGCCACAGGAAGTTCTGAGGTCGTGGAGGGCGCTATACAAATGCAAGTCTCTCTCACCTCAAAGAGCCAGCACTGGCAGGAGGGGGCGGATTAACTCCCTCTGCGCTGTCAGCTTCTTTGATTCGAAGAGTGAGCACCTTTGGGAAAGAAACGAAAGAAAATCAAAAATAAAGATAAAGACCTCAGAGGTTCTCTTGCCAATGCCTCAGATTCCCGGCATCAATTACAGCCCTGCCGTGAACTGAAGCCTCACAGCTCACGCCAAAGGTGGCTGTCATCCTGCACGCATTCACAACAATTCCATTGAACAATCAAGCACATTAATAGACAGGAAATGGCTTGAACTACCATGGAGACCACTGTGAATGACATCAATGCTCGAGGATCCTGCTGGGGAAAGATGTCATCAACTGATTGGAATTAATGAGCCCTTGTTGCTGCATTAGCAGAGCGAGCGGGCGAGACTCCCGGTGCTTCAGCCCTGGTGCATCAGGGTCCTTGATTGAGCTGTCAGTCGTCTGTCCATTTGCCCGTTTTGGCTCGAATTCATCACAATTAGTTGGTGGCTTGCTGTGCTTGCTGTTGTCCCACATCTTGGCTCCTGCCTGTCACACGTCAGTGGTGTCAAAACTATAAAAAGGCTGAAGGAGGAGGCCTTTCCAGCAATGATACTGACTCAAGGCATATTCCACAATAAACAAGTCAATGCATTGTCCCCTGGTTCTATTCAGAACTCAGTCAATAAGGGGAAACTTCCTTAGCTGATCATATTAGTATCAACAGGCCTTAGGATTGATTGTATATGATTATAGATACATATATAAACCATGCATATATAAGTATATGGGTATGTAGAGACAGTGACGTAATGGTTATGTCACTGTGCTAGTAATCAAGAGGATCTGACTAATGCTCTGGAAATATGGGTTCAAATCCCACCGTAGCATCTGGCGGAATTCAAATTCAACTAATAAATTATACATGGAAGATAGATTGAAGATAGGAGCAGGAGGAGGCCTTTTGGCCCTTCGAGCCTGCTCCGCCATTCATCACAATCATGGCTGATCATCCAACTCAATAGTCTAATCCTTTCTCCCCATAGCCTTCGATCCCATTCTCCCCAAGCGCTATATCTGGCCGCCTCTTAAATATATTCAATGTTTTAGCATCAACTGCTTCCTGCGGTAATGAATTCCACAGGCTCACCACTCTTTGTGTGAAGAAATGTCTCCTGATCTCTGTCTGAAATGGTTTACCCTGAATCCTCAGACTGTGACCCCTGGTTCTGGACACACCCACCATTGGGAACATCTTCCCTGCATCTACCCTGTCTAGTCCTGTTAGAATTTTATACGTCTCTATGAGATTTCCCCCTCATTCTGAACTCCAGCGAGAACAATCCCAACCTAGTCAATCTCTCCTCATATGACATACCCGCCATCCCTGGAATCAGTCTGGTAAACCTTCGCTGCACTCCCTCGAGAGCAAGAGCATCCTTCCTCAGAGAAGGAGACCAAAACTGCCCACAATACTCCAAGTGTGGCCTCACCAAGGCCCTGTATAATTGCAGCAACACATCCCTGCTTCTATACTCGAAACCTCTCGCAATGAAGGCCAACATACCATTAGCCTTCTTTACCGCCTGCTGCACCTGCACGCTTAATTATGGAATGTAAAACCTCGTCTCAGTAATACGAACCATTGTCACAAAAACCCATGTGGTTCACCAATGTGCCCTTTGGGAAAGAAATCTGCCATCCTTACCCGGTCTGACCTACACGTGACTCCAGACCCACAGCCACGTGGTTGACTCTTCACCGCCTCTCAGAAACGGCCGCCCGCTCAAGGGGCAATATGGGATAGGCCACGAACGCTGGCCCTTACCCACATCCCGAGAAATGAAAAGGAGCTACGATGTTTCAAGGAGGCTGTCTTTCCAACCGAAGACACCGAGGTTGACCAATCTCCCGCTGTGGCTCTGCGCAGGATCACCAGGAAGCCCGGCACCAGTGGGATTTTTCCCAGGTTTCCCACCTACAGTCGTGGGAAATGCGGGAAGAAGAAAGGAGTGGCATTTTCCCACCTCGTGACGTGCGGAAGCACTTTGCAGCCGACGAACTACGTTTTTATTAAGCCCGAGTCAAATCCATCGCATAGAAAGAGCGTGGCACAGCAAGATCCCGTAAACCTCGACGTGGGGTCGCTCACCTGCTTGGGCTCTAATGATGCTGCACGGGTTTGGGTGAGGTGGAAGAGTTAGCGACCAAAAGCTGTAAGGTAGAGCTGACAGTAGGAGAGGCACGTTATGCTGTAAGGTAGAGCTGACAGTAGGAGAGGCACGTTATGCTGTAAGGTAGAGCTGACAGTAGGAGAGGCACGTTATGCTGTAAGGTAGAGTTGACAGTAGGAGAGGCACGTTATGCTGTAAGGTAGAGCTGACAGTAGGAGAGGCACGTTATGCTGTAAGGTAGAGCTGACAGTAGGAGAGGCACGTTATGCTGTAAGGTAGAGCTGACAGTAGGAGAGGCACATTATGCTGTAAGGTAGAGCTGACAGTAGGAGAGGCACGTTATGCTGTAAGGTAGAGCTGACAGTAGGAGAGGCACGTTATGCTGTAAGGTAGAGTTGACAGTAGGAGAGGCACGTTATGCTGTAAGGTAGAGCTGACAGTAGGAGAGGCACGTTATGCTGTAAGGTAGAGTGACAGTAGGAGAGGCACGTTATGCTGTAAGGTAGAGCTGACAGTAGGAGAGGCACGTTATGCTGTAAGGTAGAGCTGACAGTAGGAGAGGCACGTTATGCTGTAAGGTAGAGCTGACAGTAGGAGAGGCACATTATGCTGTAAGGTAGGGCTGACAGTAGGAGAGGCACGTTATGCTGTAAGGTAGAGCTGACAGTAGGAGAGGCACGTTATGCTGTAAGGTAGAGTTGACAGTAGGAGAGGCACGTTTGCTGTAAGGTAGAGCTGACAGTAGGAGAGGCACGTTATGCTGTAAGGTAGAGGTTGACAGTAGGAGAGGCACGTTATGCTGTAAGGTAGAGTGACAGTAGGAGAGGCACGTTATGCTGTAAGGTAGAGTGACAGTAGGAGAGGCACGTTATGCTGTAAGGTAGAGCTGACAGTAGGAGAGGCACGTTATGCTGTAAGGTAGAGCTGACAGTAGGAGAGGCACGTTATGCTGTAAGGTAGAGCTGACAGTAGGAGAGGCACATTATGCTGTAAGGTAGAGTGACAGTAGGAGAGGCACATTATGCTGAAAGGTAGAGCTGACAGTAGGAGAGGCACGTTATGCTGTAAGGTAGAGCTGACAGTAGGAGAGGCACGTTATGCTGTAAGGTAGAGCTGACAGTAGGAGAGGCACATTATGCTGTAAGGTAGAGCTGACAGTAGGAGAGGCACGTTATGCTGTAAGGTAGAGTTGACAGTAGGAGAGGCACGTTATGCTGTAAGGTAGAGCTGACAGTAGGAGAGGCACGTTATGCTGTAAGGTAGAGCTGACAGTAGGAGAGGCACGTTATGCTGTAAGGTAGAGCTGACAGTAGGAGAGGCACGTTATGCTGTAAGGTAGAGCTGACAGTAGGAGAGGCACGTTATGCTGTAAGGTAGAGCTGACAGTAGGAGAGGCACGTTATGCTGTAAGGTAGAGCTGACAGTAGGAGAGGCACGTTATGCTGTAAGGTAGAGCTGACAGTAGGAGAGGCACGTTATGCTGTAAGGTAGAGCTGACAGTAGGAGAGGCACTTTATGTTTTCCTGATCCCGTCATTCTGGGACCCAGGTTTACAGAGTCCGAAGAGCACAGGTAAAAATAGATTGGGGGGGATTTTCCAACCCTTGCCGCCGACAGGATATTCCGATCCCGCTGAAAACAACGCCCCCCCCCCCCCCCCCCCCCCCCCCCCGACCCGCCCAATGTGGCGGGTTTCTCGCACGCAAGATGCCATCGACATCAGCAGGACTGGAAGATACCACCGGCGGCCTGTGGGGGGGGGGCAATCTTCTCTGTCGGAAATCGCACCGCGGAGGGGATGTGAGAACTCCCGCCCATAGACCCAACAGCACGGAAACGGGCCAATCAACACCACTGGCTCCTGTCGGTGTTTACGCTGCACACAAGTCTCTTCCCACCTTCACCTCTCCCCATCAGCGTGGCCTTCCAAACCCTTCTTTCCCATGGACTTCCCCTGAAAGCCACCTCCACTAATTACCTCGATGACTCAAGTCCACCCTCACGGCGCCGAGGAGCCGGGTTCGATCCGGGCCCCCGGGGATCACTGTCCGTGTGGAGTTTGCACATCCTCCCCGTGTTTGCGTGGGTCTCACACCCCCCCCCCCCCCCCCCACACACACAACCCAAAACGATGTACGGGGTAGCCGGATTGGCCACGCTAAATTGCCCCTTAATTGGAAAAAAAGAATTGGTATCCTAAATTTCTGAGAAAGAAAGAAAAAAAAATTGCTCGAATTCCATGTTCTAACCAGTAACTGGGCAAATAAATTTCTCCTGAATTCCTTACAGAATCTATCGTTGATTAACTTATATTTTCGGTCTCTAGTTTTAATTTCCCCTACAACTGGTAGCATCCTCTCCACGTCTATGCTGCCAAACACCTTCATAATTTTAAATCATGGTGATCTCTCAGACATCTACTTGTTAGAGGAAAGAGCCCAAAACTATTAAGCATTTCCGATAGTTCTAACCTCCCAATTTTGGTAACACACTTGAAAGATAGGAAGACACTGAACTGGTTCAGCCATATAAATACTGTGGCCGCAAGGGCAGGTTAGAGGCTGGGAATTCTGCAGTGAGTTACTCACCTCCTGACTTGCCAAAGCCTATCCACCACCTTCTTCTTTGGCAATCGCTCGCTAACGAGTATGATTGTCCGCCTAAGAAATACCGTGGGCTCTTGCATGGCTAATGAGCCCGCTCCTAGAGCCGCATCTCCGACTGTACACTTGGCAGCTGTTTCCGGGAGGTGGGATTGGTCCTTGTGCTCGGGATCGCTATTTATTCCTTTCCCAGGATCCTTTTCCGGGCTTCCTCTTACCATCGGGCGCCCTCGAAGAATTGTTCCCAGCGGTCAACGGAGCAGCTGATGCAAGTTATTCAGGAAGGCTTCGCTAAGCAGAAACGGGACTGCTTGGACCCGATAAAAGAGTCGATTGAGCGGCTGGAGCTTAGATTGGACGCCCAGGATTCGGGCGATCCAGAAGGTGGAGAAGGCGCTGGCTGAGCAGGAGGAACATCAAACTGCGGTGGAGTTGGAGGTAGGGATGCTGAGAGACCAGCAGAAGGAGCCCCTGGAGAAGGTGGAGGAGCTAGAGAATAGGTCCCGCCGGCAGAACCTGAGAATCGTTGGTCTCCCGGAGGGGTCCGAAGGAACGGACGCTGGGACATGGAGGGGTCTGAAGGAGCGGACGCTGGGGCATACATCGCAGATATGTTTTAGAAGCTGCTCGGGGGTGGGGCATTCTCCCGGCCCTTGGAGGTGGACCGGGCTCACAGAGCACTCGCGAGTAAGCCGCGAACGGGAGACCCCCCCCCCCGAGGGCAATGGTAGCGAGATTCATTTCAAAAATGTTTCTCGTTTTTCATTTTGTGGAAGCTGTTTGTAATGCCTTCTGTACTGATTTGGGACCAGTGGACCAGAGTGACTTAAGGTTTTCATTTGCACTGTTGGGGGACAGAGGTGTGCTTGTTTAGATTTTGGTGTTTTTCTGTCGGGCAATTGTGTGGGGAATGTTTAATGTCGGAGTATGTTTGTATGAGCGGGGGGGAGGGGGGGGGGAGGATGGGGAGGGAACAATAGGTGGGAGATTATCCGGCGCCAGGGATGGGGCCATCCAGCTAGCTCACTGAAGCGCAGTGGGGGGGTGCATATGTTTGGTTTATCAAAGTGGTTGGGTTACAGAGTGTTGATACTGGGTTGGGGGGGGGGGGGGAATGTTCTGCTGACGAGGGAGCGACTTGGGCCAAGGGACAGAGAGGAGGTTGGGGGCGGAGGCTGCCTGGGGGCGGACCGGTGGAGGCGCGGAGCATGGGCTGGAGGCAGGCCCAAAAAAGGGGATAGCTGATCGGCTATCAGGCTGTCAAAAAAGGGGGGGGGGGGCAATGAGCCCCCCAACTAGGTTGATCACCTGGAATGTTCGAGGGTTAAATGGGACGGTCAAAAGAGCACTTGTGTTTGCGCATCTTAGGGGACTGAAGACGGACGTGATAATGTTGCAGGAGACGCACCTTAGAGTAACTGACCAGGTTAGATTGAGGAAAGGCTGGGTCAGTCAGGTCTTTCATTCAGGACTGGATTCAAAGACTAGAGGGGTCGCGATCCTGATCAATACGCGGGTGGTGTTTGAGACGGGTAGAATAGTCTCGGATGTGGGGGGTCGGTACATTATGGTCAGTGGGAAACTGGAGGGGGTGCAGGTGGTATTAGTAAATGTGTATGCGCCAAATTGGGATGATGTGGAGTTTATAAAGAGGATGCTGGGGAAGATACCAGACCTGGACTCGCACAGGTTGGTCATGGGAGGGGACTTCAACACAGTTATTGACCCTGGCTTGGACCGGTCAAGCTCGAAAACGGGCACGGTGCCAGCAATGGCAAAGGAAAAAGGGGTTGATGGAGTAGATGTGGGGGTGGATCCATGAGATTTGGGCAGCCGAGGGTGAAGGAGTTCTCCTCCTACTCACACGTGCATAAAGTGTACTCTCGGATTGATTTCTCTATTTTGAGCAGGGCCTTACTGGCAGGGCTGGTGGACACGGGGTACTCGGTGATCACAATCTCAGACCATGCTCTGCACTGGCTTGACCTGCAGGTTAGTAAAAACAGTAACCAGCGCCCGCACTGGAGGTTAGATGTGGGACGTTTGGCTGACGAAGGGGTGTGCAAGCGGCTGAGTTAATGTATTCAGAACTACCTGCAGGTCAATGACACGGGGGAAATTTCAGCAGCAATGGTCTGGGAAGCACTGAAGGTGGTGGTCAGAGGGGAGCTGATCTCGATACAGGCCCATAGGGAGAAGGTGGGCAGGGCAGAGACGGACCGACTGGCAAAGGAGATACTGCAGATCGATAGGAGGTATGCGGAGACCCCAGAGGCAGGGCTTTTAAGGGAACGCCGAAGGCTACAGATGGAGCTCAGCTTGTTAACCACAGGGAGGGCGGTGGAGCAGCTGAGAAAGGCGAGGGGGGTGATCTATGAGTATGGAGAGAAGGCCAGCAGAATTCTTGCACAGCAGCTTAGAAAGAGGGAGGCAGCCAGGGAGATAGGGAAAGTAAATGACGGAGATGGGAACCTGGTTGGAGATTCAGCAGGGGTGAATAAGGCATTTAGGGATTGGTAGATCCCACTGGCGGGCCGCCTTTTCTGCTGAAAAACACGTGAAATGAAAATCGCTTATTGTCACGAGTAGGCTTCAATGAAGTTACTGTGAAAAGCCCCTAGTCGCCACATTCTGGCGCCTGTCCGGGGAGGCTGGTACGGGAATCGAACCGTGCTGCTGGCCTGCTTGGCCTGCTTTATAAGCCAGCGATTTAGCCTTGTGAGCTAAACCAGCCCCTGAGCTAAACCAGCAACCACGTGGCGGGGTGGTTGGTAAAAGCCGCACAATGTCTTGGCGAGCAGGCTCACTTTGGGTCTTCAGTTTAAAGGCACATCCACGGCTAAAAATAAAATAAATGGGAAAAAGAAAATAAACAGGAGGTACTCTTGCAAGTTGCTTCCACCAATGGCTGAGAGCAATGAGAAATTTGTTGGGATCACTTGCATTAGATAATAATAATCTTTATTAGTGTCACAAGTAGGCTTGCATTAACACAGCAATGAAGTGACTGTGAAAACCCCTAGTCGCCACATTCCAGCGCCTGTTCGGGTACACGGAGGGAGAATTCAGAATGCTTAAATTACCTAATAAGCACGACTTTCAGGGCTGGTTTAGCTCAGTGGGCTAGACAGCTGGTTTGTGGTGCAGAACAAGGCCAGCAGCGCGGGTTCGATTCCCGTGCCAGCTTACCCGAACAGGTGCCGGAATGTGGCGACTAGGGGCTTTTCACAGTAACCTCATAATTTGTGACAATAAAAGGTTATTATTATTTCGGGACTTGTGGGAGGAAGCCGGAGCACCCGGAGGAAGCCCACGCAGACACGGGGAGAACGTGCAGACTCCCGCACAGACTGTGACCCCAGCTGGGAATCGAACCTGGTATCCTGGTGCGGTGAAGCAACAATGCTAACCACTGTGCTACCTAGATAGGTGTGATAACGATGTCAACTTAGCCCTCCCCCTACCTGAAAATACACCCCTAGGAGAGTAAAATAAAAATAAGGACGTTGGAAATGTGCATCGTCAGAAAGGATGAGAGGGGAAATCTTATTTTCAGTGCAGCCTGCTTTATCTGAACTCCTGACCCGTAATTCGAACCTTTCTCTTTTCAGATGCTCTTATCCCTGTCGTGTGCGTTTCCATCATGTTCTTTTATACTTGCAAAGCCTGGCTGCCTTTGAAAACAAAAATGATTCCAACGATGCTTGATTAAATAAGTGCCTTGTGGACTTGTGACTATTGCAACCCTTTACATTCGACCTTTAGCGGAAGGCAAGAGATAATACATGACCAAATCGGCTGAGTTTTTTAATGGTTAAACCTTTCAATTCGGGCAGCCCGGTTGCGCAGTGGTTAGCATTGCTGCCTACGGCGCTGAGGACCTGGGTTCGAATCCCGGCCCTGGGTCACTGTCCGCGCGGAGTTTGCACATTCTCCCCGTGTCTGCGTGGGTTTGACCCCCACAACCCAAAGATGTGCTGGATGGGTAGATTGGCCACGCTAAATTGCCCCTTAATTGGAAAAAATAATTGGGTACTCTAAATTTATAAAAAAAAAACCTTTCAATTCTTGGTGGGATGAATGAATGCGATAGGAGAACTGTTTATTCCCCTGGTTTCTGGCCCCTCTCGCTTTGCCGTCGGAACATTCTCTCTGAACGAAGTGGAGAATGGGTCGAGGAGAGGATGAATCATACTTTGCTGTTTGTCTAAACCTCCCACAGGTTTGTCCAAATCATTGCTGAAAAGCTACTGAATAAAAATCAATTGGACATAGGCAGACCTCAACGCCATGGTGATCAGAGGCATTAGCCTGGTTTGCGTCTTAAATATCAAAGGCACATTTACTCAGAGAAGCAGAGGTGGGTAAGCTCGTGGGCTGGCATACCCCCACCCACCCCACACAAGCAATTGCTGGCCTGCGTCTTTTGCTTCGAACATTTCGTCAACTTCCTGTCAGTTGTGAGCTGGAAGATTAAAGTTTAGCTCACTGTGGAAGTGTGAAGCTCCTTCAGAACGAACAACAAGTAAGTAACGTGAACTTAAATTTCCAACGACGTGTGGCTTAGCTGGGACAGTTGGCATGTGAATGCATTGTTTTAAAACTGATGGATATGTACATTTGTCAGAGATGCACTAAGAGTTTGTGATGGATTTACAAGCAGTAGAATCCCTATCAATTATTTCAGCTTTAATACGTATTAAGTGTGCAGCCCAGCTGCAGTTAATACATTGAGCGGCATTGTTTCTCGCAGTTGTAGCGGCCTGGAATATATGTACACATAATTATTAACCCCTTGCGTGCTGAGTTCCTTGTATCTGATTACCCCAACAATGAATCTTTCTGTTGCTTTTCAATACCTGTAGTGAATCTTTCATAGTTTAAAAAAAAAAAAATTTAGAGTACCCAATTATTTTTTTCAATTAAGGGGCAATTTTAGTGTGGCCAATCCACCTAGCTTGCAAATTTTTGGGTTGTGGGGGTGAAACCCACGCAAACACGGGGAGAATGTGCAAACTCCACACGGACAGTGATCCAGGGTCGGGATTCGAACCCGGGTCCTCAGCGCCGTGAGGCAGCAATGCTAACCACTGTGCCACCGTGCTGCCCCTCATTCAATATTTTTGACCTGTTTTTTAAACAATTGTGCCCCGGGGGCTCTGTGCATGAGGGTGGAGGATCAAAGCTTTTACATTAACAATAACACTTTTGATTTATCAATGCTCTCAATGTCCTTTTGGCTCACCCTGCCTTTTCCTATGCAACGAATCGATCGCGACCTTAACATGTAGTACAGTATGCTGAACAATGAACTTCTCCCTTGTCTTTTGCAATGTAAGCCACCCTGTTTTTCTTTAATTTCTTTGGGAAATCATAAGGTCAGAGGTGAGGATGTTCGCTGATGATTGCATAATGTTCAGCACAATCCGCAACTCTTCAGATACTGAGGCAGCCCTTGCCCATGTGCAGCACGATCTGGTGACCCAGGGCCGGGTTTCGAACCCAGGTCCTCAGCGCCGTAGGCAGCAATGCTAACCACTATGCCACCGTGCTGCCCAATCTTTCATAGTTAACTCTAGTTGCCTCACAGCTCCAGGGCCCCAGGTTCAATTCCCAGCTCGGGTCACTGTCTGTGCAGAGTCTGCACGTTCTCCCCGTGTCTGCGTGGGTTTCCCCCGGCTGCTCCGGTTTCCTCCCACAAGTCCCGAAAGACGTGCTTGTTGGGTGAATTGGACATTCTGAATTCTCCCTCTGTGTAGCCGAACAGGCGCCTGCATGTGGCGACTAGGGGCTTTTCACAGCAACGTCATTGCAGTGTGAATTTAAGTCTACTTGTGACACTGATGAAGATTATTCCGTGGTTTGAAATAAGACAGTGGTATTACGAGAATTGGGAAAGTAAGCTTGTGATGTGCTTTCGATCATGCCCTTTAAGTAAGCACTTATCGTTACGTGGCTGCTTTCTATATCACTAAGATGTGCAGTGCTTAACTCTTTCACTGACATTCCTCGGGTCTGTCTGTCCTAGGAATTAAGCACCGTTTAAGTATGTACTTTCCTGTTGGAAGAACAGAAACTGAACAGCAAGCCAATCCTCCAAGTAAAAAAAAATAGTACCCGTTCATGGCTGGAGCAAATTTTTAAACAGATAACAGCTAGCAGAAAGAAAGAAGGCATTGGGGGGGGGGGGGGGGGGGGGGGGGCATAGTCTTCCCATGCTCGCAGGAGGCTGAAGAAACAGATTTTGAGCCAAGTGGGCTGGGAACTCTGCCGTTGTGGCGGGGGGGGTGGGATGTCTGCCCTATTTGTTCTTCAACGAGTACACAATCTCTAATGCATGAAGTTTATTTTATGGGAAGGGATTCAGGAGCCTCTAAAAATGATTCTGTAGGAACCGAAAAATTCATGTACCTGGGTGTCACGGTACGTGAATCACAAAATGTTAGTACATGCAGGTACAACAAGTGATGAGGTAGGCAAGTGGAGTATTGCCATTTATTATAAGGGAAACCGAATGTAAACATAGGGAGATGTTGCTATAGTTGTACAGAGGCTGCTTAAAGTCATAGAATTTACAGTGCAGAAGGAGGCCATTCGGCCCATCAAGTCTGCACCGGCCATTGAAAAGAGCACCCATCTTAACCTCACACCTCCACCCTATCCCCGTAACCCCACATAACCTTTTGGACACGAAGGGCAATTTATCATGGCCAATCCTCCTAACCTGCACATCTTTGGACTGTGGGAGGAAACCGGAGCAGCATAGGGCGTCATGAATAGTGTTCTTACAGGGAACAGATCAGTCCAAGGGGGAGTCATTGAGGAGTCTGGTAGCTGTGGGGAAGAAGCTGTTCCTATGTCTGGATGTGCGGGTCTTCAGACTTCTGTACCTTCTGCCTGATGGAAGGGTCTGGAAGAAGGCAAAGCCTGGGTGGGGAGGGGGGGGTCTCTGATAATGCTGCCTGCCTTCCTGAGACAGCGGGAGGTGGAGACAGAATCAATGTGGGGGAGGCAAGTTTGTGTGATGCGTTGGGCTGAGTTCACCACACTCTGCAGTTCCTTGCGATCTTGGGCCGAGCAGTTTCCCTACCAGGCTGTGATGCAGCTGGATAGGATGCTCTCTATTGCACATCTGTAGAGGTTTGTGAGAGTCGATGTAGACATGCCAAATTTCTTTAGCTTCCGTTGGAAGTGGAGGCATTATTGGGCTTATTGATCTTATTGAAACTTAAGATTCTGAGGATTAGTCATACGGACTCGAAATGTTAACGCTGCACCTCTCTCCCTACAGATGCTGCCAGGCCTGTTGAGGTCTTCCATCACCCTCTGTCCTTGCTTAGGACTTTGAGGGGATTTGGCAGGGTGGGGGATACAGTTTAAAAATAATGGTTCTCCCGTTTAAAGGCTGTGACGAGGGAAATTTCTTTTTCTCTCTCAGAGAATCGTTGAGCTGTGGAATTTCCTCCCCCAGAAAGAGGTGGAGGGTGGGTCACTGAACATATTCAGGGCCAAGTTGGATTTTTTTGATCGACAAGGGGAGTCGAGGGCTTAGGGAGACAGACAGGAGGGTAGAGTTGAGGCCGCAGCGAGATGAGCCATGACCTTATTGAATGGCGGAGCGGGCTCGAGGGGCCGAGTGGCCCACTCCTGTTCTTAATTGTGTTCTTCTGTGTGACCGAAATTGAGGCCACTCTGTCCATGATATCGCGCTAGCTCTCCAAAAGCTCTGCCATTCTCTGAAAAGATCGTAAGACCATAAGACATCGCAGCAGAATTAGGCCACTCGGCCCATCCATCGAGTCTGCTCCGCCATTCAATCATGGCTGATATCTTTTCCTGCAAGTTATTACAGAGCTATAGATCTGGAAGATGGTAAAGGAGCGGGATGATTCAAAGTGCTATCTAAATTCGTATTGTGTCAGAGACCTCCCTCCGCCCCCCCCCCCCCCCCCCCAAAAGCTTTGAGTGGCCACACACTCTCTCCCCCCTACATCCCCCAGGCAGGGTTACCAGCCAGTTGATTCATAATCTGTTCTTCAGCTGTCATGTTCTGTAGACTGGCCAAAGTGAATGATGAACAACAGAACATCTAGTTTAAATAATTTATTTTGAAACGACTGCGTGATACAAGATAACTGGAATGAATAAAATAATAAACTACTAACACGAATTAGCTATTGTGGAGCTCCTGCAAAACTTGCCTAACCTCCAACACGACCTACTTCCAAATCCCCAGCCACAGGGTCACGTGGTGGGTTTACACAGCCACCCAGTGGTCGGAGGTGGTGTATGACACTTTGTACAGAATAGCCTGATGCATAATCATCACATTCAGCCTCCTGCAGGCACGGAAGGACTGTTGTCCCTCCACAAGGCCTCCTTTCTCCTGCCAGCTGTTATCTAGTGGGGAAGCACGGTAGCATGGTGGTTAGCATAAATGCTTCACAGCTCCAGGGTCCCAGGTTCGATTCCCTGCTGGGTCACTGTCTGTGTGGAGTCTGCACGTCCTCCCCGTGTGTGCATGGGTTTCCTCCGGGTGCTCCGGTTTCCTCCCACAGTCCAAAGATGTGCGGGTTAGGTGGATTGGCCATGCTAAATTGCCCGTAGTGTCCTAATAGTAAGGTTAAGGGGGGGAGTTGTTGGGTTACGGGTATAGGGTGGATACGTGGGTTTGAGTAGGGTGATCATTGCTCGGCACAACATCGAGAGCCGAAGGGCCTGTTCTGTGCTGTACTGTTCTATGTTCTATGTTCTATATCTGTTAAATTTGCTCCAGTCTTGAATGGATCGCCTCTATTTTTTGTTTACCCAGCCTTCATACATGCTGTTAAATACAAGATAAAGTTTGAAAAACGATGGGGTGGGTTACTGTTCAGTTCTAGCAGCGTCTGAAGGAGGAGAGGAGAGGTGAATCAGCACAGACGGCCCAGTCGGCTGAAGACGCACAGGCCAACAATTCCTATTGCTGAGCTCTCTCAATCGTGGCCAGAGAATGATGGCCTTTCAGTGAGCTCTGCATCTCATTGCTTCCGCCTCCCACATGTCAAACGTGGCAGCATGTAGTGAAGAATAAGATGGAATAAGAGGGTGGATTCTGGGAGGAGGCTTCCCCCTCACGGGGGAATCTAGAACCAAGGGGCACGGTTATAAAAATGAGGGGGTCTCCCATTTAAGGTGGAGGTGAGGAGGAATTTCTTCTCTCCGAGGGTCATTAGTCTATGGAATCCCCTCCCCCAAGACAGCAGTGAAGGCTGTCGGTCATTGAATATATACAAGGGGGCATAACTATAAGGTTCAAGGTGGGAGATATAGGAGGGATGTCCGAGGTAGGTTCTTTACTCAGAGTGTGGTCAGGGTGTGGAATGGACTGCCTGCTGTGATAGTGGAGTCGGACACTTTAGGAACCTTCAAGCGGTTATTGGATAGGCACATGGAGCACACCAGAATGACAGGCAGTGGACTAATTTGATCTTGGTTTCGGACAAGACTCAGCACAACATCGAGGGCCGAAGGGCCTGTTCTGTACTAGAGTTCATAGAACAGTACAGCACAGAACAGGCCCTTCGGCCCTCGATGTTGTGCCGAGCAATGATCACCCTACTCAAACCCAAATATCCACCCTATACCCGTAACCCAACAACCCCACCCCCTTAACCTTACTTTTTAGGACGCTACGGGCAATTTAGCATGGCCAAGCCACCTAACCCGCACATCTTTGGACTGTGGGAGGAAACCGGAGCACCCGGAGGAAACCCACGCACACACGGGGAGGACGTGCAGACTCCGCACAGACAGTGACCCAGCCGGGAACCGAACCTGTGACCCTGGAGCTGTGAAGCATTTATGCTAACCACCATGCTACCCTGCTTCCCAGCTGTTCTATGTTAAGGCTTGAGTGTGACAGATTTTTGACTGATCAAGGTTTCTGGGGGACAGGCAGGAAAGTGGAGTGAAGGGCACATCGGGTCAGCCATTACCTAACTGAATGACAGAGTAGGCTCACTGAGCCAATGGCCCAAGTTCTGAAAAAAAGAATGTTTACTTGCATCTCTTTCTAAATGTTATTCCTTTCTCGGAGTTACGAAGCCAATGCGCAGAGTGCATGGGCTGAGGCCCCGGATCCATCTCCCTCATTGCTCCAGAAACCAATTCAAATTGAATCCAATTCATGGTCCCCACAAGCGAGACATCTAAGCTGACAAGGCCAGGCATTGCACCTGATCTCGCGTTTGATACTACTCTTGACCTTAGCCAAAAGGCCGAGTATATAGAATTTAAAAATGTTGCGGTGCAGAAAGAGGCCACTGGGTCCATTGTGTCTGTGCTAGCCCCTTTGTAAAGCTAGCCCATCAACCCCATCCCCTGCTCTTTTCCTTTGCCTTACAAATGTGTTACTCCGGTACCAGCCTCCCCGGACAGGCGCCGGAATGTGGCGACTAGGGGCTTTTCACATTAACTTCATTGAAGCCTACTCGTGACAATAAACGATTTTCATTTCATTTTCATTTCATTTCAAGTTTTTATTCCAATTGCCGTTTGAAAGTTGCTGTTCAATCGATGTGTCCTTTGAACTTTGGCAATATTGGATTGGAAGCCAGTTAGCTGTACATCTCTCAGACTTTACATTTCAAAGGTAAGTTGCCCTTGTTGTCGTGAGGATCCATTCACGTCGTCAGCTGCCTACAGCTCTGCTACTCTGGACTTTGTTTTATTCCATCATGTGATGCAGGCACTGTTGGCTAGGCGGCTCGCCCTTGAGCAGGGTGGTGATGAGCCGCTTTCTCAAACCTCCGCAGTCCATTTACCTGCCCTCCACGGATGCACCCTCATGTTACCGCAACCCCCCCCCACCCGATCCCCTGCAGTCCCCCACCCGATCCCCTGCAGTCCCCCACCCTCAACTCTGGTACGTCAACCCTTCAGCGCAATGAACCATTTGCCTGGATCAATTTTCTTTGCCGCTTCCCTTCACAGCTTTCGATAGCTCTACTTGAAGCAAAGATGGCACAGCTTTGCAGAGATCTCCTTGGGACGTGGGTTCTGACAACCATAACGATCTCCTATTGTGTTCATAATAGCGTCTGGGAGACCAATCAGGAAGGCATGTTCCTTTGAATGAAGTCTATTTTTAGAAAGTCATTCTCAAGTCCCTTGATGCTCGATATTTTCATCTCGTTAAGGTGTGTGCTTTCTGTATCTAATTGCTAATTATCATCTGACATTTCCTTCCATTCATTTCTATGAAAGGCATCATGTTCTGCAGGGCTAAAATGCAGTGTGTAGGAAAACACTTTAATTTAATTACAAGCCTCACATGACGTCAGGCAGCAAAAACAAAGGCACCAAATTTGAAAACAGTTTCTAAACACTGCAAAAAAAACCATGTTTCGAACTCCCATCTTAAAACCTGGAGCTTTTTAAAGGGCAGGTAAAAACATGATAAAGCTAAATGAGGGTAGCATAATGGTTAGCACAGTTGCTTCACAGCTCCAAGGGTCCCAGGTTCGATTCCCGACTTGGGTCACTGTCTGTGCGGAGTCTGCACGTTCTCCCCGTGTCTGCGTGGGCTTCCTCCGGGTGCTCCGGTTTCCTCCCACAGTCCAAAGATGTGGAGGTTAGGTGGACTGGCCATGCTAAATTGTCCTTAGTGTCCAAAAACGTTAGGTTGGGTTACGGAGATAAAGGGGATAGGGTGGAGGTGTGGGACTTAAGTAGGGTGCTCTTTCCAAGGGTCGGTGCAGACTCGATGGGCTGAATGGCCTCCTTCTGCACTGTGAATTCTATGACTTTCTGTGCTGCGTGATTCAATGTAATTTTCAATGTGTGATAGTCCAAAATAATTTTTTTTTTGTTCGATCAAGATATGTGCATCACTTGCTAGGCCAGCATTTATTGCCCATCCCTAACTGCCCTGGAATAGAGTGTTTTGCAAGACCATTGTTATGGGCCAGAGTTTAGAAACTCCAAAGTGCATTATGAAGCACACCTGGCCAATAACGTTTATGTTGGATTTGGCGAGGATGGGCACAAGAACGTTCACTTAGGGTGTGATTCATCAGACTTCCTAGGCGCTTTTATCAAAACAAAGTTTATTATAGGAAGGTAGTTAACATATATAAAACAAGAATTTGTCATCAATTACAAACATGAAACAACACACAACAGCTACAATAATCTATGTATATAAGTCTTAATGAATCCCCCTTAGTAACTGTTCCAATTCAATACAAAATCCAATAAACCCCTTTCAAGGGCGTGGCCCAGCACACTGTAATCTCACTTGAATGGGGCTGGTCCTTTCCCGGAGATTCTGATCCAGCCTCCAACCAGCAGATTCAATCTCCTTCCGGAAAACAACTCCATCTTTAAAGTTACCAAGGCAGTTTGCCGCACCCAATGTGCTTTTGAGTTCCCTGGAACAGCTTTAAAATGAAAACAGGGAAATACTGCTTCTCTTCTGCAGTCCAAGGCAACAAACTGAAACCCAAACTCTAAACCCCCTCCCACCTGACAGCCACAGCCCAGCTCCACCCACAAATTACATCACTGAAGCCGTGCCACATTCATGTGGTAAGACCCAAACCTTTCTTAAAGGGACGCTCACAAGACACCATCTAAGAGTCAACCACATTTCTGTGGGTCTGGAGTCACAGGGTGAGGACGGCAGATTTCCTTCCCTAAAAGCTCTTTAGTGAACGAGACGGGTTTTTATGACAGTCGACAATAGTTTCACGGTCATCGCTAGACTTTTAATTCCAGATTTTTATTGAACTCAAATCATCTGTCATGGTGGGATTCAAACCCGGATCCCCACAGCATTAACCTGGATTACAAGACCAGGGACAATACTGCGACGTCACCCATTTCCCTAGAAAGCAAAGCTAGTGATGTTCCACAGTGCTGGAGTAGGGCTACTAAATTTAGACTCAGGTTAAGGCACGGAAAATTGGGCTTGGTCCCCGCTCCTGTCTCAAGGCCTGTTAGGAAGGAGTGCATACTGTTACGGGCCAGGGTTTAGAGAACCCCAAAGTGTATCATGGAGTTCACCTGACCCACAACTTTTAATAGATTGTGGTATGGGGAGCACACGGCCCACTCTACAGGTGTGGTACAGCAGAAATGGAAAAGTATTTTTTAAAGCAAAACAATGTTTATTCTACGAACTCAAGTTGGCCTTTTTAAAACATACAGTGAACATCTTAGCAACCATCAATTCAAATACAACCCCCAAAGAATACAACTCTACGTAATCCTTAATAACTTGCCAAACAACATGCAGAAGACAGAAGAAACACCTTTTAACAGAAGCACATCAGGTTTGCATTCACTACTGAAAACATTTATAATTCTGAATTCACCAAATGATCACAAAATAGTCTTTTCATGGCAGAGAGATCAACAGCACACCTGCTCTGTCTGGCTTCAGCTCCAACACTGAACATGAAACTAAAACACACCCTGCAGCAAACAGCCTAAAACGAAAGTAAAAAGCTGACAGACAGCCCAGCTCCACCCACACTCTGCCATCACTGATAAACACCCATTTCTTAAAGGTACATTTCTTAAACACACATTTCTTAAAGATACTCTCACAGGACAATACGAAATATTGGATGCATATTAGATTTGGCTTGTCTCCAATGCTCACTGTCGAGGCAGCCGAGTGCCACAGGATATTTTACATCCACAAGAGCATAACTATTGGCAACATAAACAGTGACTTCAGCCATAACTGTCAGATCAGGTCAAAGCAAGCAGTGAATGGAGTTTTTTTAAAAATTTAGATTAGCCAATTATTTTTTCCAATTAAGGGGCAATTTAGCGTGGCCAATCCACCTACTCTGCACATTTTTGGGTTGTGGGGGCGAAACCCACACAGACATGGGGAGAATGTGCAAACTCCACACGGACAGTGACCCAGAGCCGGGATCGAACCTGGGACCTCAGCGCCGTGAGGCAGTTGTGCTAACCACTAACCACTGCCCTGCAGTGAATGGAGTTAATTGGTCAGGGCGCGTGCCTAATGAACTGGTGGGGCATTGCATGCTCGTACTCCAGGGTCACCCACACGGTAGCCTGACTGTACCATTGAGAGACATCCTCTCAACAATCATTAGCTGGCAAAGTATCAAGGTTGCTCCAGACAAAGCTGGAAGGTGGCATTTTAGTGGTTCAGCTACACTGGCAAATAATCATTGAATCTCAGTAAAGTAATCATTTCTTTAAGTCCAATCTCTGAAAATGTTCAAAGCCCCCTGAAAAGGGTTCAAAGTAATGACATTAATTCTGCAGTAAGGATACATTAGCGCTAAAATACACAGTGATTGCAGTAGTACCATTCAAACCCATGAACGCCAAAATGCATATCAAAGCTAATCACTTCTGTCATTGGCAGCGCACAATCGCTCCTGATTGTATAAATGGGATTACAAATCATTTCTTACTTTGCTGTAAGCAGCAGAATTCCACAGTGCTGCCTGACCTGCTCCCTTTTGGTGTTTTTTTAAATAATTAAGGGGCAATTTCGCATGGCCAACCCACTCATAGTGCACATCTTTTTGGAATGTGGGGGTGAGACCCACGCAGACACGGGGAGAATTGGTGCTTGCATTCAGCGCAGATGTATTTGCTATCCGATACCAGCCTCCCGTACCAGCCTCCCCGAACAGATGCCGGAATGTGGCAACTAGGGGCTTTTCACAGTAACTTCATTTGAAGCCTACTCGTGACAATAAGCGATTTTCATTTCATTCATTTTTTCATTCAATATTTTTTTTGTTATAAATTTAGAGTACCCAATTATTTTTTCTAATTAAGGGGCAAATTAGTGTGGCCAATCCACCTACCCTGCGCATCTTTGGGTTGTGGGGGTGAAACCCACACAGACAGGGGGAGAATGTGCAAACTCCTCACGGACAGTGATCCAGGGTCGGGATTCGAACCCGGGTCCTCAGCGCCGTGAGGCATCAATGCTAACCACTGTGCCACCGTGCTGCCCCTCATTCAATATTTTTGACCTGTTTTTTAAACAATTGTGCCCCGGGGGCTCTGTGCTTGAGGGTGGAGGATCAAAGCTTTTACATTAACAATAACACTTTTGATTTATCAATGCTCTCAATGTCCTTTTGGCTCACCCTGCCTTTTCCTACGCAACGAATCGATCGCGACCTTAACATGTAGTACAGTATGCTGAACAATGAACTCCTCCCTTGCCTTTTGCAATGTAAGCCACCCTGTTTTTCTTTAATTTCTTTGGGAAATCATAAGGTCAGAGGTGAGGATGTTCGCTGATGATTGCATAATGTTCAGCACAATCCGCAACTCTTCAGATACTGAGGCAGCCCTTGCCTATGTGCAGCACGATCTGGTGACATTAAGGCTTGGGCTTATGCACGGCAGCACAGTGGTTGGCAGTGTTGCTTCACATCGTCAAGGTCCCAGGTTCGATTCCCGGCTTGGGTCACTGCCTGTGTGGAGTCTGCACGTTCTCCCCGTGTCTGCGTGGGTTTCCTCCGGGTGCTCTGGTTTCCTCCCACAAGTCCCGAAAGACGTGCTATTAGATGATTTGGATATTCTGAATTCTCCCCCTGTGTACCCGAACAGGCACTGGAATATGGTGACTAGGGGCTTTTGACAGTAACTTCATTGCAGTGTTCATAGAACATAGAACAGTACAGCACAGAACAGGCCCTTCGGCCCTCGATGTTGTGCCGAGCAATGATCACCCTACTTAAACCCACATACCCGTAACCCAACAATCCCCCCATTAACCTTACACTACGGGCAATTTAGCATGGCCAATCCACCTAACCCGCACATCTTTGGACTGTGGGAGGAAACCGGAGCACCCGGAGGAAACCCACGCACACACAGGGAGGACGTGCAGACTCCACACAGACAGTGACCCAGCCGGGAATCGAACCTGGGACCCTGGAGCTGTGAAGCATTGATGCTAACCACCATACCACCGTGAGGCCCAAATTAATGTAATGTTAATGTAAGCCGACTTGTAACAATAAAGATTATTAATACTGAGTGACAAGTAGCATTCACGCCAACCAAGTTCCAGGCAATGACCACCTCCAACAAGAGTGAATCTAAACATCTCACCTTGACATTCAATGCTACTATCATTGTGCAGACCCCCACCATCAATATCCTGGGGGTTCCCATTGACCAGAAACTGAACCAGACCAGCCATATAAATGCTATACAAGAGCAGGCCAGATGCTAGGCACGCGATGTCGAGTAACTCACCTCTTGCCTCCTCAAAGCCTGTCCACAAGGCACAAATCAGAGGGCTGATGGAATAACCTCCACTTGGCCGGGATAAGTAAATCTCCATCAAGAAACAGGGTATCAAGGCAGCACGGTGGCCTAGTGGTTAGCACAACCGCCTCACGGCGCCGAGGTCCCAGGTTCGATCCCGGCTCTGGGTCACTGTCCGTGTGGAGTTTGCACATTCTCCCCGTGTCTGCGTGGGTTTCGCCCCCACAACCCAAAAAAAAATGTGCAGAGTAGGTGGATTGGCCACGCTAAATTGCCCCTTAATTGGAAAAAATAATTGGGTAATCTAAATTTATAAAAAAAAAAGAAACAGGGTATCAAGGCAGCACGGTGGTACAGTGGCTGTCTCACGGTACCGAGGTCCCAGGTTCGATCCCGGCTCCGGGTCGATGTCCGTGTGGAGTTTGCACATTCTCCCCGTGTCTGTGTGGGTTTCGCCCCCACAACCCAAAGATGTGCAGGGTAGGTGGATTGGCCACGCTAAATTGCCCCTTAAGTGGAAAAAATGAATTGAGTACTCTAAATTTTTAAAAAAAGAAACAGCGTATCATCCAAGACAATGCAGCCCACTTGACTGACATCCCTTTCGCCATTCATTCCCTCCACTGGCACACAGTGGCATCAGTGTGCACCATCTACAAGATGCAGCGCAGCAACTCCCCAAGGCTCCTCCAGCTCTTTCAGTAGCACTTCCCAAACACATACTGCCCAGAAGGTCAAGGGCAGCAGAGACCCTGGGAATACCACCATCTGCAAGTTCCCCTCCAAGCCACTCACCTGCCATGCAAGTTCCTTCACTGTGATCCAGTCAAAATCCTGGAACTTCCTCCCTAACCATGATGTGGAGATGCCGGCGTTGGACTGGGGTGAGCACAGTAAGAAGTCTTACAACACCAGGTTAAAGTCCAACAGGTTTGTTTCAAACACGAGCTTTCGGAGCACGGCTCCTTCTTCAGGTGAATGGAAAGGCTTGTTCCAGAAATGTTTATATAGACACAGTCAGAGATGCCCCGGAATGCGAGCACCTGCAGGCAATCAAATCATCAAAGATGCAGAGAGAGAGGTAACTCCAGGTTAAAGAGGTGTGAATTGTCCCAAGCCAGTTCAGTCGGTAGGCCTCTGCAAGTCCAGGCTTGTTGGTGGGGGCCGAATGTAATGCGACATGAATCCCAGATCCCGGTTGAGTCCGCATTCATGCGTGCGGAACTTAGCTATAAGTTTTTGCTCAGCAATTTTGCGTTGTCGCGTCTCCTGAAGGCCTCCTTGTAGAATGCTGACCCGGAGATCAGAGGCTGAATGTCCTTGACTGCTGAAGTGTTCCCCAACTGGAAGGGAACAGTCCTGCCTGTTGATAGTCGCACGATGCCCGTTTATTCGTTGTCGCAGTGTCCTGGCACACAGTGGCATCAGTGTGCACCATCTACAAGATGCAGTGCAGCAACTCCCCAAGGCTCCTCCCTAACAGCACTGTGGGTGTACCCACACCTCCTGGTTCAAGAATGCAGATCACCATCACCCTGTCAAGGGCAATGAGAGAAGGGAGGTAAATGTTGGGGCAGCCAACAGCATCCAAGAACCATGAATGAAACAAATAAAATAATCAGTTTCATTTCTGGCAATTCTATTGGCAGTAGAGACAGAGCAATAATAATCGACTTGCTTTGCGATCTACAAACTGAAAAGTTATTATGAAAAAAACATTCAACTTTAAACTACGTGAAACTTTTAAAAGGTGCCCTTGGGTGCAACAACCGCACTCAATTCCTCTAAGCTTCTACTAAGGGCTGCACAGTGGCCGCAAGGATCAGTAGCTCACCCAGCTCATTATTGTGACCTGGAGGTGGAGCCAGTTTCTGTGTGCAGGGTCATCTTTGGGCGAAATATTAATTTGCAAACTAACCCTATATGACTATATGGCAGCACGGTAGCATTGTGGATAGCACAATTACTTCACAGCTCCAGGGTCCCAGGTTCGATTCCCGGCTTGGGTCACTGTCTGTGCGGAGTCTGCACATCCTCCCCGTGTGTGCGTGGGTTTCCTCCGGGTGCTCCGGTTTCCTCCCACAGTCCAAAGATGTACAGGTTAGGTGGATTGGCCATGATAAATTGCCCTTAGTGTCCAAAATTGCCCTTAGTGTTGGGTGGGGTTACTGGGCTATGGGGATAGGGTAGAGGTGTTGACCTTGGGTAGGGTGCCCTTTCCAAGAGCCGGAGCAGACTCGATGGGCCGAATGGCCTCCTTCTGCACTGTAAATTCTATGATAATCTATGATATGAAATCAAAATCACTTATTGTCACGAGTAGGCTTCAAATGAAGTTACTGTGAAAAGCCCCTAGTCGCCACATTCCGGCGCCTGTTCGGGGAGGCTGATACGGGAATTGAACCGTGCTGCTGGCCTGCCTTGGTCTGCTTTCAAATCCAGTGATTTAGCCCTGTGCTAAACAGCTTTAGGCTTTAGCCACAACTTGGTGGGCAGCACCCTCGTCCTCTGTCCCTCGCTTCTGAGCTCAAGATCCACTCCAGAGATTGGAGCATAGGACTCGAGGCTGACACTCCCGTGCAGCGCTGAGGGGAGTGCTACCCGGCCCAAGGCACACTCCTTCGGTGCCCGGCCTGCCAGCTCTCATGGCAGAGAAGAGCTTGGGAACTCTCTCTGCTGCTCTGGACAATATTAACCCCCCCCCCCCCCCAACCCCAAGTCAAAAGATCACAAAAATAGGTAACCTGGCGACTGTCACACTACTGTTCATGGGAGTTTGTTTTCTGCATTACAACATAGAAACATAGGAGCAGGAGGGGGCCATTCGGCCCTCCGAGCCTGTTCCGCCATTCATTATGATCATGGCTCATCATCGAACTCAGTAATCTGTTCCCCGTTTCCCCCCCCATATCCTTTGATCCCTTTAGCCCCAAGAGCTAAATCCTTCTTGAATACATACAATGTTTTGACCTCAACTGCTTTCCGTGGTAGTGAAGAAATTTCCCCTCGTACATAGAATTTACAGTGCAGAAGGAGACCATTCGACCCATCGAGTGTGCACCAGCCCTTGGAAAGAGCTCCCCATTTAAGCCCAGGCCTCAACCCCAGCCCTGCAACCCAGCAACTCCACCCAACCTTTTGGACACTAAGGGTCAATTGGTCAATGGCCAATCCACCTAACCTGCACGCCTTTGAAGTGTGGGAGGAAACTGGAGCACCCAAAGGAAACCCACGGAGACATGGGGAGAAAGTGCAAATTTCACACATCTTAGACCTAAATGGTTTACCCCATATCCTTAGACAATCACCTCTGGTTCTGGACTCCCCCACTGTCAGGAACATCTTCCTGTCCAGTCCTGGTAGAATTTTATAGATTTCTTTATGATCCATCCTCATTCTTCTAAAGTACAACGAATACAATCCTAACCTACTCAATCTCTCCTCATACGTCAGTCCCAGGAACCAGCCTGGTAAACCTTCGCTGTACTCCCTCCATAGCAAGAACATCCTTCCTCAGATAAGGAGACCAAAACTGCACACGATATTCCAGGTGTGGTCTAACCTGTATAATTGCAGCAACACATCGCTGCTCCTGTACCCGAATCATCTCGCTCTGAAGGCCACCATACCATTTGCCTTCTTTACTGCCTGCTGCACTTGCGCGCTTATTTTCAGGGACTGGTGTACAAGGTTACCAGGTCTCGTTGTGTATGCCCCATCTCTCAATCTATAGCCATGCAGATAATAATCTGCCTTCATGTTTTTGCTACCTAAGTGGATATCCTCACATTTATCCACATTATACTGCAGCTGCCAGGCATTTGCCCACTCAATCAACTTTTCTTTTTAAATTTTAGAGTACCCAATTAATTTTTTCCAATTAAGGGGCAATTTATCGTGGCCAATCCACCTAGCCTGCACATCTTTTGGGTTATGGGGGCGAAACCCATGCAAACACGGGGAGAATGTGCAAACTCCACACGGACAGTGACCCAGAGCCGGGATCGAACCTGGGACCTCAGCGCCGTGAGGCTGCAGTGCTAACCACTGCGCCACCGTGCTGCCCTTCCACTCAATCAACTTGTCCAAATCCCACTGAAGCATCTCTGCATCCTCCTCACAGCTCACCCTCCCACCCAACTTTGTGCCATCTCAAATTTGGAGATATTACATTTAGTTAATCTAAATCATTAATAGGCATTGTGAATAGCTGGTGGCCTAGCACGGATCTTTCCTGTATCCACTAGACCCGTTTATTACAACTCTTTGTTTTTTGTCTGCCGACCAGTTTTCTATCCATCTCAAGACACTACCCCAAATCCCATTTATTTAATTTTACACTCTAATCCATGCTGACGCTGTTCGGTCCTGTCACTGTTTTCCAAGGACTCTGCTATTGAATCTTTTCTGATGGATTCTAGCATTTTTCCCAATACTGACTGGTCTGTTTTCTCTCTACCTCCCTTTGTTAAATAGAAGGGTTACATTAGCTATCCTCCAATCTGTAGGAACTGTTCCAGAGCCTATGGAATCTTGGAACATGACCACCAATGCATCCACTATTTCTGGGGCCACTTCTTTAAGAACTCTGTGATATCAGGCCCTGGGGATTTATCGACCTTCAATCTCATCAATTTCCCCCAACATAATTTCCTTACTAATATTGATTTCCTTCATTTGGTAATACAGAACTCGCATGGTGCCGAAAAGAGATAAATATGGCCCAGGTTTCACATCTTGCACACTCAGGGCAAATGCAAGAATGCCAAATTTCAAATCATTTTTAAAAAAAACTTTTTTTTCTAATCAGGGGGCAATTTATTCTGGCCAATCCACCTACCCTGCACATCTTTTTGGGTTGTGGGGATGAGACCCACGCAGACACGGGGAGAATGTGCAACCTTCACACGGACAGTGACCCAGGGCCGGGATCGTACCCGGGCCTTCAGCGCCATGAGGCAGCGGTGCTAACCACTCGGCCATTGTGCCGCCCCGAGCTTGTCGGGCTTTTTAATACTTACAATGGATTGATCAACAGCTCGATTTACCGGTACGGACCAGCCAAAATGTTAGCTATTTGGTTTATTGCAAAGAGAACTATTAACCAATCACTGATGGAATTTTTACATTTTGAACTGTAGTGGCGAGACCCTTTAAGGAAGCACGTTTTCGGCCGGGGTGTGTGGTGGGGGGGGGGGGGGGGGGGGGGGGGGGGGGGTGTCGGTCTCACCAATCAGGCCACAGAGCGAATCCTGAAGTTGAGTACGGGTTTTCCCAGCCAATCTGGGACTGGAATGCAAGTAGTGGGAAGTACCTTTCTTATACGCTTTACATAGTTTATTCCTTACAATAAATCATTTATTTAGTTACTAGACATGGTAGTCGCCCATCCTCGACATATTGCATTGGCGACGAGGATCAACTGGAGTGCCTTCAAGTCGCCACAAAGGAAGACAAAGCAGAGCTCGTGCGCAAGTCTGTCAAGATAGGTCCATTGAGACTCAGTACGTTACTACAATGCCTCTATTCAGAAAATTAGAGTCCTTTGACCATAATATGGAAGACTGGGTTCAATACGTCGAACGCTTGCAATACTTTTTCAAAGCAAACAAAATTGGGGGAGGGAAGAGAAGAGGAGGGTAATACTGCTAACAATCTGTGGTTCCCAAACCTACCAGCTAATAAGGAGCTCGACTATTCTAGAAGCCCCTGACTCTAAAACTTTTGAAGAGCGAGTAGAAAAAGCAAAATGGTCATCCACTCGAAATGGAGATAGACGCAGGAACGTCCGCACAGTAGTGGGAGGGCAAATCTACCGATACCAACAGGGAAAGTCGCAATCCCTGAGATGAAAAAAAAACACCGCCATCAAGTTGTCTACGTACACGGATGAAGCTGTACAGATATTGGGACCAATAACAAACCCTTTAAGTTACAGGCCTAAACTGCCCAACTGCGTGCCAAGGACCAAGCTTGATGGGCCGAGATTGGCTTCAGGACATTAAACTAAATTGGCTAGAAGTTTTTAAAATTAAAAGAGGGAGCCTACATGAAGTCCTCAGAAGATACCAAGAGGTACTTCAAGACGAATTGGGCAAAATCCGAGGCTTAAAAGCCAAAATACATGTGGATCCGGAGGCAAAACCAAAATGCTATAGAGCCAGACCTGTGCCTTACTGATTGTATGAGAAGTTGGAGACCGAACTTGGGTGATTAGAAGACCTGGGTATTGTAATGCCTGCGCAATTTGCAGAGTGGGCAGCTCCCATTGTGCCAGTGGTCAAGCTGAATAACACATTAAGAATATGCAGAGACTGCAAAGTAACGATAAAGCAGGCAGCAAAATTAGACAGGTATCCTATATATGAAATAGAGGGCTCATACCAAAGTTGGCTTGGGGGGGGGGGGGGGTCTAACATACACTATGTTATACATGAGTCATGCATACCAGCAGTTTGAGCTGGATGACGCTTCCAAGGGCCAATTTACATCGACTGCCATTTGGATCTTGCCTGCTTGTGCAATTTTTCAATGCACAATGGAAAGCCTATCGTGACATTAGCCTAAGGTAGTCATGTACTTGGATAATATGCTAATCACAGGAACCACAGAAGAGAAGCACCTAACTAACCTGGAGGAGGTTTTGAAAAGGTTCCAGAAAGCTGGAGTAAAGCGAAAAAGAGGGAAGTGTACTTTCCTGGCGAGTAAGGTGTCCTATTTGGGTTTTCGAGTGGATGTGCAAGGACCCAAAGTCTTATCCTGCTGATGTTTCAAATGGCTTAGGATGCTAAAATCACTGAAATTGTCGAAATGAATTTCATCCCCCATTCATTCCTCTGTGCCTCCTTTTTATTTCTATCTCTCAATCAGCGATGCGGGTTGTGATACGGGCATCGTTGGCAAGGCCAACAAGGCCGTACTAAATTGCCCTTAGTGTCCAAAAAGGTTAGGTGGGGTTACTGGGTTACAGGGATAGGGTGGAGGTGTGGGCTGAAGGAGAGTGCTCTTTCCAAGGGCCAGTACAGACTCGATGGGCCGAATGGCCTCCTTCCGCACTGTAAATTCTATGGGGTCTATGAAACTTTCACAGCAAAGAATCATGGGCTAACTGTGAGTTGGAGGCCGGTATATGCGGCAAGTGTTTATATACTTTTCAAACCATTCGTCTATTATGAAGATCTAGCTGCAAACTCATTGATTTAGATCTATCAAAGAAAGATATCTATCGATCCTGCATTCTCCCTTACCCTGACAATCCTGGCACTGTGCCGAATTGGCCGTTCTTTGTGCAGTGATTCAGCCATCTTCAAATCCAGGAGCAATTATTCCTCCTCTAATCTTAATTCCAGCCTTTCCCAACTCAGTTCTTGGCTGGGAAGGGACGGGATGTTCACTTACCTGGTTATATTGGCCAGGGCTGGCTTTTACCTCGAAAGACTGTGCTTCGTCACTACGTGTTCCTGATGGAGAAACTGAGATGATCTTTTTTCATTAGCCTCGACACTGGTTGCATCCAGCAGGGCTGAGGAGCCACTCTCTGCAAGGAACATACCTTATTAAATTACCTGCAAAAGCAGAAACATTCAGGCCAACGTTTCATCTATCAAGTTTCTGAAAATGCGTCATACAGTGGTCCACTTGTTCTAATGCAAATCTGGCTATTTTGGTGCATTTTTCCCCTGGTGTAATATTTCCGACCCTTTATGCTTGCTGTCCGTGTTTGATCAGTACCAGTCCTGCTACCTCCTTCCCTGTGGCTGACTTCAGATGTGGACTCTTCAGCTCCAGTGCCTTATGTGTTCGGCAGTAAGTCTATCTTTCATTTTTACCCCGCCGTCCTCCTTCAGGCCAGTACTCGGCATTATTTTTGTGACAGGCGTCCGTCGTTAGCTTTTCATGGCATCAGAGAAACTTACAACTTGGAGAGGGGGGGGGGGGGGGGGGGGGGGGGGGGGGTGCCATTCGGCCCATCATCCTTCCACCAACTCACAAGTTAGCTCATCCAGCCTAATCCCACTTTCCAACTCCTGGCCCATTGCCCTATAGCTTCTGGCTTTCCTAAGAATGCAATGAAGGTTTCTGCCTCTGCCACCCTTTCAGGCAGTGATTTCCGGATCCTCCGAGTGAAAAGGATTGCCCTTGAATGTACGGTGCTACCCTTATAGGGGCTGGTTTAGCCCACTGGGCTAAATCGTTGGCTTTTAAAGCACACCAAGGCAGGCCGGCAGCACGGTTCGATTCCCGCACCAGCCTCCCCAAACAGGCGCTGGAATGTGGCGACTAGGGGCCTTTCACAGTAACTTCATTGAAGCCTACTCGTGACAATAAGCGATTTTCATTTCATTATAACACCATTCTCTCAACATGGTGATGGAACCATCAATTCACCAGACACGGGTTTCCGATATGAATCTAGGCTTTAAACGACTTACTTCAGAGCCAGCCTGTTACCCGTTGATGAACTCTTAGTGAACTCAGGCTGACTCTGGACAAGGGTATTTATACAGCAGTACTAGGGGGAGGAGTCGTGGGCAGAGCCAAGGGTGGAGCCCAGTACAAGTTCCTGAGTACTCCCAGAGCTACTCCAGCTAGTGGTAGGATAGCGCTACTGCGCTTACAAAGACAGTGTGAATTATCATATATATATATATTACATTCACCACATATGGGTTTCAGGAAATTATAGAACCATAGAATTTACAGTGCAGAAGGAGGCCATTCGGCCCATCGAGTCTGCACCGGCCCTTACAAAGAGCACCATACTCAAGCCCACATATCTACTCTATCCCCTTAACCCTGTAACCCCCACTTAATATTTTTGGTCACTAAGGGCAATTTATCATGGCCAATCCACCTAACCTGCACATTTTTGGACTGTGGGAGGAAACCGGAGCACCAAGAGGAAGCCCACGCAGACACGGGGAGAACGTGCAGACTACACACAGACAGTGATCCAAGCCGGAATCGAACCAGGGACCCTGGCGCTGTGAAGCTAACGTGCTGCCCTATGCAGTGTGTACAGTGTGCTGAAGAAGCATTGGGTCGTTTCTCGTTATTTAAGTTAAAGATCTGAAAAAAGTGATCAAGTTATAAATATCCGGAAGCTGGTGGATCATCAGACTTTAAAAAAAAATAATTTAGAGTACCCAATTATTATTTTTTCCCCCAATTAAGGGGCAATTTAGCCTGACCAATCCAACTAACCTGCACATCTTTGGGTTGTGGGGGTGAAGCCAACGCAGACACAGGGAAAATGTCCAAACTCCACACGGACAGTGACCCAAGGCCGGGATCGAACGTGGGTCCTCAGCACCGTAGGCAGCAGTGCTAACCACTGTGCCACCTTGCGAGACACCTTAAGAGACGTCGAGAACTATGGAGGTAATAGGGCCTGGCTTAATTCTTTCAAAAATCACAATGGAGTCAATGTTTCAATACTCTGTACTTGTATTTAGGAACATAGGGATTAGGAGCAGAAGGAGGCAATTCAGCCCTTTGAATTCAGTCAGATCATGGCTGATCTCTTCCTGGTCTTAAATCAAATAGTTTAACCAAAAAGCTAAACAGAATTTCACAGCTCAGCTTAAGCTTTGACTAGCAGACAGTGCGGTCATCACAGACCAATAATCCTTTTGCAAAACATTTCGGATGGCAAAGGGTTCAAGATAGGGTTAAATCTCAGTCACAGAATCTCTCACCTCAACTAATGTGGAGATGGGGCGGGATTCTCTGACCACCGTGAGGAGCGCCGCCCGCCTCGGAGAATGGCGGGGTCCGGCGGGGTCCGGCGCGACTCAATTGGCACCGGGGCTGCCCGAAATCTCCGGCCCGCGATGGGCTGAAGTCCTGCCCGTTTTTTGCCAGTCTCGCCGGCGTAAATTAGAGTAGGTCCCTTACCGGCGGAACATAGCGGCGCGGGCGGGCTCCGGGGGTTCTGGGGGGGGGGGGGGGGGCGCGGGGAGATCTGGCCCCGGGAGGTGCCCCCACGATGGCCTGGCCCACGGTCGGGACCCACCAATCCGCGGGCGGGCCTGTGCCGTGGGGGCACTCTATCCTTCTGCACCGGAGGCCGTGGTCCTCCTCCATTCCCGGTGCGGAAGCTAATCCCTCTGCGCATGCGCGGGGATGACGCCAGCACACGCTGGCGCTCCCGCACATGCGCCGACTCACTTCGGCCAGCGGAGGCACCTCGGCGCCGGTTGACGTGGCACCAAGCCCCTTTCCCGCCAGCCGGCGGGGCGCCATCCACTCTGGGGCGGGTCTAGCCCCTGAAGGTGCGGAGGATACCACACCTTTGGGGCGGCCCGACGCCGGAGTGGTTCACGCCACTCCGTCCCCCCGCCGGGTTGGGGTGAATCCCGCCCTGGTTGTTACTTTGATCATTGCTCATGAACCTTTATTAGTGAGGTCAATGTTCGCTGCTCTGTGGGTTGCGTTAATGTTCACAGACGCTGTACCTGCCTCTTTCTCACGAGCATTCGTAACTTAATTTAATCAGTAAAGGAATCGAAGGGTTATGGGGATCAGTTGGGAAAGTGGAGTTGAGGATCATCATATCAGATCCGTCAATATCTCATTGAATGGTGGAGCAGTCTTGATGGGCCAAATGATCTACTTCTGCTCCTACATTTTACAGTCTAATGTGCCTTATTCATACGGAGTCTGCTTAAAGGGAAACAAAAGGGGGATTACAAAGATCGCAAAGTGCTGCAGGAGACCATTTGGCCCATCTACTTCATACTTACAGAGAGATCAATGGGCAGGGCATCGTGCCTTCAAACTGCCTCTTGAACTACCCCACTTACCTTTGCCGCCACTGTCCTCCCAGTTGGTTACCAGGGCTCAGTTAGCACCACTCTCACCTCAAGAGTCAGGAGGTCGTGGGTTCAATATTCAAGTGCAAGCCAGGAACTTGAGCATAGACACTCCAGTGAGGAGTTCCGCTGCCTTTCGGGCGGAACGCTGAGCTCAGTGAGGTACTCCGAGTGAGCGCAAAGGACCCTGTGGCACAAGGGAAAAGCATCTGGCCAATAGGTACCCCTCAATCAACACCACAAATTAGATGATGTCATCAGTATCTCGTGGCTGTCTGTGGGATCTTGCTGTGCGCAACTTGGCTGCCACGTTTCCGAACGTTACAGCAGTGACTATGTTTCCTCGGCAGGAAAGGGATGGTCTGAGGTTGTGAGAGGCAGCATCTAAATGTAAGTCAGTCCTTCCTTTTTTTTAACCCATGTATCTCAAGAATCAAATCTAATAAATCATGTTACTTTTGTTGAATTGGTTGGATGGCGTCTCAGGATATTACTGTAGATAATAAAGTAATGTTAGCTTTGGATATCCAAGAGTCAGTAAACAGCTAATGTGCACAAAAGTAAACCACCGTATAAAAGACATTTGGAACTTTTTAACAAGATGCAACTGCTCCCATCCATTCATAGACTGAAATCGATACCAGCCCGTACCAGCCTCGCCGAACAGGCGCCGGAATGTGGCGACTAGGGGCTTTTCGCCGTAACCTCATTTGAAGCCTACTCGTGACAATAAGCCATTTTTATTTCATTTCATTTCATACTACTTTTGCCATTTTCCGCTCTAACTCAAGACTTCCAAAATCGAGAATCCCATGCCTTTAATCCAGTATTACAACAAAGGCCAGTGGAAGGCAGGCCAGCCAAACAAACCTGCCTAATCCAGCAACATGCACCATCAAACCAGCCAACGTACGCCCACTCGGAGCCTTTCAGTCTCTGTCCCAATCGCCTTTAAGGCCGGCGATCTCTTTACTGTTCAAATGTCACCCCTGGGAAAAGGATCAATGAGAATAAAATTTGACGGACAACTGAGCAATGGCCGAGGCACCTGACACGATAAAGGATATAATCGCCGTTCCTTCAGCATTTTTTTTTAATGAAGGGGCAATTTAGCGTGGCCAATCCACCTACCCTGCACATCTTTTGGGCTGTGTGTGGGGGGGGGGGGGGGGGGGGGGGGTGACCCACGCAGAGACAGGGAGAATGTGCAAACTCCACACGGACAACAAACCAGGGCCAGGATCGAACCCGGGTGCGCAACGCCGTGAGGCACCAGTGCCAACCACTGGGCCACCGTGCCGCCCTGCCGTTCCTTCATTGTTGCTGGGTCAAAATCCTCGGCAACAATGTGGGTACGTACACCAAAAATCATGACCAATTCAAGAAAGTGGCTGACCAGCACCTCCTCCAGGACAATTGGGGAAGGGCAATAGATAAGACATCTTAAAGCCACACATTCGAACTGTTTTGGTACTCTCCAATGTGACAATGGCAAAAGGAATATAAATAGAAAGTCGACGATCAGCATGAATGTTTCCCTCAGACACACGGGGCAAAATGTCCCCCCCAAAAAATGGCAAAGTGTCAGGTTCTGACAGAAAACTGGCTTATTTCTAACCAGAAACACAGGCCGGTTTTGTGTCCACGTCTTCTGACACTTTGTCAGAGAAGAAGAAGATCGGTGGCCGTGTTTAACGTTGTCACGCTTGGCTGGTCGAGCCCCCGTGGAGCCGACAAGCCTGTTACACAAAGATCGGGGACACCATCTTTGAAGGGCACACCCACCAGCTAGAACACGGAACTCCCTCCGAATCCCACCCTGGGCCATGGAGGACTCCACAAGCTTCGGGGAAACCCCCCCCCCCCCACCATGGAAGTATCGGGGGACACTCTTGGCCACCTCTCTCTCCCCCCCCCCCCATGGGCTCTCCAGCGTGCACCCCAATCTCTTCCACCACACATAAAAGGAAACCCCCTTCCCCCAATGGAGAAGGGTTCGCCCCCCCCCCCCCCCCCCCTCTCAGTGTCCCCGGCATTTCGCCCAACCCATGCCAGGGCGCTATAGGGGGCACCACCCAGCCTCGCCGCTCAACAGTGGGGCTTCCTGACACCTCCGCAACCTGGCATGGCCATCTGGACTGGTTTTCGATTGGGAAAGCCGATAGTGAATCGTGCCAGTGTAACGTCACGCCATTGGAGACTGAACATCACACGGAACTGGACGGGTATGGCATAAACCCATTTAAAGGGATTTCAATGCATGCACATTCTTGGAAGTCAGGGTCACGTCCATCACCTCACCGGCAAGGTCGGGGAAGATCTCAAACCGAGCTATCGCCGACGCAAATCCCATTATGGCCCTCTTGCACGACTGTAGCCATAACGGGATTTGCGCGCACCAACAGACCTGAAAATCATGCCCAATATAGAACATAGAACATAGAACATAGAACGATACAGCGCAGTACAGGCCCTTCGGCCCTCGATGTTGCACCAACATGGAAAAAAACTAAAGGCCATCTAACCTACACTATGCCCTTATCATCCATATGCTTATCCAATAAACTTTTAAATGCCCTCAATGTTGGTGAGTTCACTACTGTTGCAGGTAGGGCATTCCACGGCCTCACCACTCTTTGCGTAAAAAACCCACCTCTGACCTCTGTCCTATATCTATTACCCCTCAATTTAAGGCTATGTCCCCTCGTGCTAGCCACCTCCATCCGCGGGAGAAGGCTCTCGCTGTCCACCCTATCTAACCCTCTGATCATTTTGTATGCCTCTATTAAGTCACCTCTTAACCTTCTTCTCTCTAACGAAAACAACCTCAAGTCCATCAGCCTTTCCTCAGAAGATTTTCCCTCCATACCAGGCGACATCCTGGTAAATCTCCTCTGCACCCGTTCCAAAGCTTCCACGTCCTAATATACGAGAATGTTTGCAGTGAAGATCTGCAGCGACTAATAAATAGATTGGATAATCCTGGGCAACTTTCCCTGATGACCCTTGGCATCACTCGGTGGAAAGGAACATAGGAATGCAAGAAATAGGAGCAGGAGTAGCCCATTCGGCCCTTCAAAACCTGCCCTACCAGCCAATAAGATCATGATAAGGCCTTGCTCCACTTTCCTGCGTTTTTCCCATAAGCCTTGACTCCCATGTCAATCGGAAATCTGCCTGACTCAACCTTGAATATGTTCAAAGGCTCCATTGTCCACTGAGAAATAGAATTCCAAACCCTAACCATCTTCTGAGGGGTGGCTAACAAATAGACTCCTTATTATCAAACTGTGCCCCCATGATTCTAGATTCCCCCAACACAGGGAAACATCCTCTTCGCATCTTTCCTGTCAAACCCTCCTCAATCTATATGTTATACCTCATCTCCCTCTCAAATAAGTGACGCCGTTACTTTGAAAGTCTGCAAGAGCCAGATTGGGTATGGGCGAACAGACAGCAACAGGGTACCCACCGTACCAAGGCGTTTAAAATCCCAGCGCGTGTTTTGACAGCAAAACCCAACAAATGCAAGTGTTGACTCACATCCTATGCATTCATTAATAACCCTGCCATGACATTTCTCTTTAATGCTGGCCAGAATTGCTAATTGCATCGGAATAGCTCATCAGCTGGAGCATTCACACAAAACTCAAAAGCAGGAGCAACCTTTGATTTCAAGTGAGGAGATGAACGCACTAAGAGATGAATCGGGTCGACATGAAAGACAATTGTGGCAGCTGATTACGTGGCCCACGTCACGTGACACGCAGGTGTTCATTTCATTGTTGCGCATTGGAAACGTTTGAACATCTTGCTACGGGTTCAGGTGAGCATGCAGCCCCTGCATTTAACCCTTTAAGAACTAGGATTGCTTTCCTTACAAAGCAGAAAATATAAAGGAATCGAGTGATGGCAGAGAAAGGCTCGCTTTTACACCACGCCTTCCGGAGACTCAAGCACTTTGCAATCATTGAAGTGTCGGTGAATAATAATAATCTTTGTTGTCACAAGTAGGCTTGCATTAACACTGCAATGACGATACTATGAAAAGCCCCTCGTCGCCACATTCCGGCGCCTGTTTGGGTACACGGAGGGAGAATTCAGAATGTCTGAATTCACCTAACAAGGACGTCTTCCGGGACTTGTGGGAGGAAACCGGAGCACCCGGAGGAAACCCACGCAGACACGGGGAGAACGTGCAGACTCCGCACAGACAGTGATCCAAGCCGGGAATCAAACCCGGAGCCCTGGCGCTGTGAAGCAACTGTGCTAACCACTACGCTACCGTGAGGAGCAGCTGTCAGAATGTAGAAAACACGGTGGCCAATTTGCCGCAGCAAGTTTTCACCAAGAGCCGTGTGACAGAGAATCCATCCTCAGGATGTTGATTGAGTGGCAAATATTGGCCAAATCGTCTTCAAATCGTTTTTTCTTTTAACTTCCAACCGGCGAGGCAGACAGGGGTTGCCATCTCACCCAAAAGATTGTGCTTCCTTGGAGCTGGTCTTGAACCATGACCTTCTGATTCGAAATGTATTAGCCCACCGAGCCACGAACAGTACGTGTGGGCTTTCTCTGTTCCCTTTTCATCATCTTCTCTCAGACACTGTGTGTCCCTTTTGAAAAACGTTTCCCACCTGTCCCGTAAGAGGGTTGCCCGGGCTGCTGCTGTGCCACTTGGGATGGGTGGGGGTGCGGGTTGAATTGCCAGCGATGGGTGCCACTCCTCAACGGGTGCGTGGGAACATAGCATAATCTGCAACGTAACTAAGACTTAGCGTCAATGTTTCAGCACCGCGGGACTTACTCGGGGACCAACCAGCTTTCTTAAACATTCAACACCATTTTGATTCTTTTCGTTAACTTTCAGATCTCAGGCAGCACGGTGGTGCAGTGGTTAGCACTGCTGCCTCACGGCGCTGAGGTCCCAGGTTCGATCCCGGCTCTGGGTCACTGTCCGTGTGGAGTTTGCACATTCTCCCCGTGTTTGCGTGGGTTTCACCCCCACAACCCAAAAAACGTGCCAGCTAGGTGGATTGGCCACTCCAAATTGCCCCTTAATTGGAAAAATGATTGGGTACACTAAATTTATAAAAAAACACTTTCAGATCTCTTCTTTCTCCATTCATTGTGGGAAGCAAAAACAGCAGCTCTGGGTCATTTTCTCCGTCCCTTTAAACCATTTAAATCCCATTCTCTGCACCCCCCCCCCCCCCCCCCCCCCCCCCCCCCCCATAAGCTGCTACTTCCAATTCCTACTCATTCCCTGTTTGACCGTGATGGCCTATTCTCATGGTGGGGTTATAGTTAACTTTGTGCTGGTGGGTGAGAAGTGGGAATATATCTTTACCCAAATTGAATCGGAAATAACATAGCAGTCTGCCTCGTCTTTGCCTATTTTGTATAATTGGACAATGTCAAAATCCACCTAATAATATTAATAACCTTTATTAGTGTCACAAGTAGGCTTACATTAACACTGCAATTAAGTAAGGGCAGCATGTGGCGCAGTGGTTAGCACTGGGACTGCGGCGCTGAGGACCCGGGTTCGAATCCCGGCCCTGGGTCACTGTCCGTGTGGAGTTTGCACATTCTCCCCATGTCTGCGTGGGTTTCACCCCCACAACCCAAAGATGTGCAGGTTAGGTGGATTGGCCACGCTAAATTGCCACTTAATTGGAAAAAAATAATTGGCTACTCTAAATTTATAAAAAAAAAAAAAAAACACTGCAATTAAGTTACTGTGAAAATCCCCTAGTCGCCACATTCCGGCGCCTGTTCGGGTACACTGAGGGAGAATTCAGGATGTCCAATTCACCTAACAGCACATCTTTCGGGACTTGTGGGAGGAAACCGGAGCACCCGGAGGAAACGCACGCAGACACGGGGGGAACGTGCAGACTCCACACAGACAGTGACCCAAGCCGGGAATCGAACCCTGGCCTGTGCACACCTTGGTATTTTGCTGGGGTTGTTATCGTTATAATAATTTATGGGCAGAGGGCATTGTACTTAAGGCCAACATTTCCCCTGATTGCCCTTGAACTGAATGGCTTGCTCGGCCGATTCAAAGGGCAATTGAGAGTCAACCACATCGCTGGGGCTCTGGAATCACATGTAGGCCAGGCCGGGTAAGGACGGCAGATTTCTTTCCCTAAAGGACATTAGTGACCCAGATGGGTTTTTACGACAATCATTGCATGGCCAGCAATAGACTTGTATTGTTCTTTGATTGGGCTAATGTGGAATCTTGATTCAAGCCCATCTTACCATGGGCTGGTGCCTACAATGTAAAATGTGCCGATGTGCTTCACAGGACCGTGGCCAAACTAAACTTGACACTGAATCACGTAAGGAGATTTTTGGACAGGTGACTGTGTAAAGTTTTCCGATGGGGCTGATGTGGAATCTCGATATTGCAGTGTGAACAAAGAACATTAGACTTTGTTTCATAAACAAAGTTAGTTATCGCTAACACTACATTAATGAATAACTAAAATATCTAAGACGAATACAGTTGGAAATAATTGTCTAATACTAACTTACACTAAGATACTAGAGAGATACTCCAATATACAACTGCTGTCAATTCCTTACAAACACTTTGTGATGGAACACATGGTGCATCCGGGTCCCGGGACTCCGTACTCGCCCCACCTGCTGGCCGGATGCGATAACTACAACAATAAAACGTATAACTTCTAATACACATGCAGATGATAATGATTTATTCGTATAATATACAGATGATAGTCTACCCATCATCACTGGTTTCATGGTCACCATCACCAGTCTAGCTTTCAGTTCCAGATTTCTTTATCGAATTTTAATTCCCCAGCTGCTGCGATGGGATAGCGCTGCTTCACAATTTCTCTTCCACCTTGCCCCCCAGAGGTTGAATGTTGCTCGCAATCTTCGTCCTATATTCCCACCGTGGCAGAGTTCAGGATTGGGTTTGTCAGCCGTGCTACCTGAGATTCTCTGTCAAGACGGTGGCCATATTTATCCTTTAGTATTTTTCACCCTGTCAGAAACCAAACTTGGAATATCCTAACAGATGCAGCTGCTCTCATGTTATGGCTAATATCCCTGAGTGTTCAGCTTCAAAATATCCCCTCTGCTATGACCAAAGAGCTCATAACCCTGAGTACAAAACACGTGCGCATACTGGAAATGATAATCAATTTGACTGTTGTGTTATGCTTCTTCATGTAGCATAAGCTGCTTCCTTGATGTATACTCTGACAAACAAAGGTTTAGACTTGAAGATAGGTTTAACACATTTATTAAACAGTTAACAATTCTCCTACTTGAGTTCGACTCTCCTGCTAATCTAACTATAGTAACTCAATCTAACTAACCAGTCTGCTCTAAGCCATGCGGTGGGTGTGATGCTTCCTGATCTGCCCCTGTCTCTCTGAGTGTCGCCTATGGAAAGAGAAAGAGGATGTGTGCCCTGTCCTTTTATATGGGTAGCCCCCTTGTGGTAGTGTCACCTCTGGGTGTCTTGACTGCCCATTGGTCGTGTCCTATTCTAAGTGTTCATTGGCTGTATGTCTGCATGTCATGATGTCTCCGGTGCTCCTTCTAGTGTTTACTTAGTCGTAGTGTATTTACATTAACCCCTTGTGTAACTACAGTGATGCATATCACCACATTGACGTCACCCAAACTTCTACTGTCCATATCCAAACTCACACAAAGTCCCATTCACCCATCGCCGCTAAGCTCACAGACCTACACCGGCTCCTGGTAAAGTAGCACCTCAAGTTTTAAATTCTCAATCTGGTTTTCAAAACCCTCCCTCCCTCTTTCATTTCCTGAAGCCCCACAACCCTCCAGACATACCGGCGCTCCTCCAATTCCGGCCTCCTGCGCCCACCCAATTTTAATCGCTCCACCAATCGGCGGACGTGCCTTCGGGTGCCTCCCAGGACTGGTTATCGCCCCCCCCCCCCCCCCCCCCCCCCTCCGGCCAAAGCCTTGGGCCTTTAGCTGGCCCACAGCATCCATTGCGGAGGGAGCCGCCAGGCCTGGGCCGGAATATCATAGCCCTCAATTCAGGGATACCCTCTCCGCCTCACTTCAGACATTCCTTAAAGACTGCCTCTTTGATCAGGTTGTACAGTCATCTGACCTCATGGGCAGAAGTTTTCCAGCCCTTTCGCTGTGAGGGGGGGGGGGGCTGAAAAATGCGTCAGGTCAATCGAAAGTCTGTTGCCCTTCAGCAGGACTGAAAGATCCCGTCGACGGGAGAGTTGGGAAAATTCCAGCCAACAGGTGGAATCTTCCACCGGTGAGATTTTTCAGTCCAAAATCAGTAGACTTCGATAGCTCGCTGCATTTTCCAGCCCCACCCTCTCTGTAACAGAGCCATGAAATTCAGCCCAATATCTCTTACGTGGCTCATATTTTGTTTCCTAATGTTCCTTCGTGTGTGTGTGATGTCGCAAGGGGCTGGGGGATCGTGTCAGGTGGGACAGAGGTCGCATAATTCCCAAAAGCTCACACAGTTGTCCAAATGCAAAACAAATAGAGGAACATTTATTTAAAGGTCTTCAGATGCGCAGCGAAAGGAAATAAACACCTATCTCTTCCTTGAGCCTAACTTTACACACCTAAACCTAGACGCCCATATCCGTTCCCCAGGGAGAACGCGACACGGCACACAACAGCGCTAATCCTTCAGGAGGGCATCGCAGAGGCAAGGTCAAGACGCGGATGAAGAAGGTTAGATCATCAAAGTGGGTTCCCATATGGTTCAATCCAAATCAGGGTTTACATAGAGTCCGGGGTCAGGCACAAACACACATTTACGCGCACAGCAAATCCTTCGTTCTCCGCGTCACCATCCTCACCTTCACCAAGTTGTCTTCCGCCCCCCCCCTAACAGGGCTCAGTCCTCTGCTTATACAGTCTGGTAAAGGCTACACAGCTGATCCTGGATGCATTGATTCCTGATAGGGAGTTTTTCCCTCGGCCTGCCACGTGACATCCGGCTTGACCTCCTGCGGCCATTTTGCCAAGAAACTGGAGAGTATGATGACAAAGTATCACCCTTCCGGCATACAGTCCCTGGTGACACCACAGATATTTCATTATATTCAGGGCGGGATTTCACCCCTCCCCCCTGCCCACCCCCACTGTATGGTTTTGAAGCGGCAGAAGCAGAGGAGGCCCGCTATTGGCTGGCCATGGGATCTTCCTGTCCTGCCCGCTGTCAATAGCGGGTTCCCATTGTTCGCACCCTCCACCTGGGAGCCCACGGTTTGGGGAACGCAATCGCCGGGATGGGGAGATCTCGCCGGCAGGAATGGCCAGAACATCCCACCTGAAAGGTGCTATATAAATACAAAGTTGTTGTTTTCTTTAATTTTTAAAAAAATATATTTTTATTGGTATTTTTAATTTATACTGTCATGTGAGAGTACCTTTAAGAAATGGGTGTTTGCTACTGCAGTGATGTCAGAGAGTGGGTGGAGTTGGGCTGTCTGTCAGCTTTTTACTTTCGTTTTTGAGCAGGCTGCAGGGTGTGTTTTTAGTTTCGTTTTCAGAGCTGGGTAGCTGCAGTCACAGCCAGAAGGGGTATGAATCTCTTTCTGTAATCTAAAGACTGTAAATCGATCCTGATGATTTAAAACTAATAACAGTGGTGACTTTAACCCGACGTGCTTCTGGTAAAAGGTGTTTTAAGTTGTATGGATGTTAAAAGGAAAGCTTAAAGGATTACTTAGTGTTGTATTCTTTGGGGGTTGTATTTGAATCAATGGTTGCTAAGATGCTCACTTAAACTTGAGTTCACAGAATAAACATTGTTTTGCTTTAAAAAATACTTTTCCATTTCTGCTGTCCCATACCTGTAGAGTGGGCCCGTGTGCTCCCCATACCACAATCTATTAAAATTTGTGGGTCAGGTGAACTCCATGATACACTTTTGGGGTTCTCTAAACCCTGGCCCATAACAATACACAGTAACACTTTACGTTTAATATTTACAGCACGTGTGGTTCTTATATACATATTGATATTATCTGGCTCAGCGGGTCTTCCCCCCCCCCTTCCGTTCTCTCCCCCGCCCCGCCGTCCTTGGTATCCCCTTTTTTGTTCAGGGTATACGGTCCCCTAGTTCCTAATCTCCCCTTCCCCCCTCTTCCCTTTATGTTTTCTGCTGCCTGCCTTGCGGGTTATGGGGGAGGGCCTTCTGCCCCCTCCCCCTTACTCTGTTCACTCTCCGTGGTTCCCCTAAGTTCCCTCTCCTCCTCCTCTCCCCAGAGTTGTGTGTTCCTGTCCGTCTTCTCCCACCTCTCACTTTATTTCCCTTCTCGCCGTTGGTTTCGAACAGGCGCTGGAACAGGCCGCCGAGTTGTCCCCATGCTTTGAGGAAGCCATCCTCCCACCCTCAGGTGGTGTAGTTGATCTCCTCCAAGTTGAGAGATTCTGCCATCTGCCAGCCAGTCTGCAGCTGTGGGTGGTGCTGCTGATCGCCAACCGAGCAGGGTTCTCCGGCGTGCGGTTAGGGGAGCGAGAGCGAGGGCGTCGGCCCCCTTCCCCATGTGTAACTCTGGCTGCTCCGATACCCCGAAGATTGTCACCATTTGGCGTGGCTTCACCCTCATCCCCATAACCTTGGACGTCGCGTCGGAGAAGGCTGTCCAGAACCCAGCAAGTTTGGGACAAGCCCAGAACATGTGGGTGTGGTTGGCCGGGCCCCTCTGGCACCGTTCACATTTATCCTCCACCTCCGGGAAGAACCTGCTTATTTGGGTTCTGGTCCGGTGCGCCCTGTGCACCACTTTGAACTGCATGAGGCTGAGCCTTGCGCAGGAGGAGATGGAGTTGGTCCTGCTCAGTGCTTCGCTCCAGAGTCCCCATCCCAGTTCGACTCCCCATTTGTGTCTGGCTTTGTCCAGTGGCAGTCTCGCCCTGTCCAGTAGCTCTCCATAGATTTTCCATCAGTTTTCCCTTTCCTTACTGTCCGTGTTATCAGGTCCTCTAGTAATGTGGTCTCTGTAGTATCCTACAGTGTCCTTGCGGAGAAAGTGCTTTACCTGGAAGTGTCTAAGTTCCTGTTCTGTCGGTAGTTCCAGCTCCTCCTTTCTTTGACAATTTGAATTTAACAATGGTACAATCGTACTTACCAAACACTTTTGGAATCCTATCCTAGTTCCAAAGTCAACATTGCTCTGGTACAAGTTGCTGTCCTCATTCAACCTTACGCTCCGTGATAAATGGATGAAACCAACAACTTCTGAGCAGGAGCATGACTCCCACTGACTGAAGCTTTAAGTTACATCTGTTTAGTGAACAGCTGATCTGCATTGAGAATGCACTGGCCTTGTTGTTGACAGTTTCAATGCCTATCTTACCTTGGCTAATCGAAAGGGATTATGTCACCACAGTGTCAGTAAAGGTTGTCAGTTTTCCACCAATTGTGGGCTGAAGGTGTGTTTAATTGTCTGCTTCCGTAAACAAACAACTGATAGGGTCATTGTCATGTGGCAGATTGGGACGAGATTGACGGATTTCTCGTTGCCCATCTGTTTATGAGTTTATTTTTAAAGTGTGTCGGAGCTAAGTGTCGCCAATTAAATTCTATCACGACTATAAAGCACAGTGATGAGGAATAGATAAGTGTACGAGCATTCATCACCCGAACACAATGTTACGGCACAGGTTTGGCTCGAGGAAGGAATATCAGTCAGGTATTAATGTCAAGTTATTGGGCATCTCCCTTGTGTTGACTGTAAGGTGTTACCTGTGCTCAGTGGGTAGCACCTTTGTTCTTGACGAGAGACTCATTTTAGTCTCATTTTAATGTGCTGATTCCCAGGGTACCCGTGGCTTTGGGATTCACCTCCTTCGCCTCGCAAAACCTCGGGCGAGCGCTGTTCAGCACATCTGGCAGAACGCTTCATCACCAGAACTAACAAACAAGCACCAAGACCTAGCTTGGCTGGTGGTGAGAAGGGCCCTCCCTGTCAGATTCTTCATGTACACCCGAAGGCTCAGCACCGTCGCGTGCTGCCCTCGGAGTGACTGTGGGGGAGATGAGACGGTCACCCACCTCCTTGTGGAATGAGGCTTTGCAAAGAAGGCCTGGAGAGAGATGCAGTGGTATTTGTCCAGGTTCATCCCGAGCAGCTCTGTGACACAGGACTCTGTGCTCTACGGACTGTTTCCAGGGACACACACCGAGACAAACATCAACTGCTGCTAGAAGGTCATCAACTCGGTGAAAGTCGCTCTTTGGTCTGCCCGAAACTTGCTGATCTTCCAGTGCAAAGAACTGTCCTCGACCGAGTGTTGCAGACTGGCACATTCCAAGGTCCAGGACTACGTGCTGAGGGACGCACTCAGGCTTGGGGCAGCTGCCGCCAATGCGCAATGAGGAGAGACCACTGTGTAAGGTCTGACCAGCAAATGTACACCGAGGGGTGGGTAACAGTGTAAAACCCCTCGGTCCGGGTCTTCAACACTCCAATGTATAAAAGAAACATGACAACGTAAATATTTAAGAAAGAATTGTAACGTAAAGAAGGATATGTGTGTAATGTCATCCCAATTGAATGGAAGAAAGACAAGTGAATGTGTAACTTTGATGGAAATGTGCAGTCAAGACAATTTGAAATGTTCTGTAATGTTTATTAGAGATTTTATGAATAAAGTATATTTTTTGGGGGATAAAACTGATCCCCATAAACAGGCACCATTGGGGGGGGGGGTCTCCCAGGGGACCCCAGGCCCCCAGCTGCATGCCCTTTAGGCAGAGGGGTGGCCTGGTCCTGCTGATGCCACCTGGGCACCCTGGCAGTGCCACCTGGTTGGAAGCTGGTCACTGCCAAGGTGCCCGGGTGGCACTGCCAGCTGGCAACCCTCCCATAGTGCATTCAGTCTGGGGGGGGGGGGGGGGGGGGGTTGGATGTCGCTTCAGGGTCCTTGGAGATTGGGATACCATTTATAAATGGGATCTCTATCTCTTGCTACACTGGGGCGTTCTGGCGAGCGGACCTCCCTAGTGTAGAAAACGGGGGTACGTGTGGCCTCACCCACGCATTCCCCACTGAGGACCCTTCAACAACACGAGCTGTGTTGAATAGCCGTGTGTTTCTCGGTGCTGCGAGCGCTGGTAAACACGCGGCTAAACGCACTCGCTATGGGACTTTGTTCCCAATTGGCTGAATCGAGCCCTAACACAGGCAATCTGATCATTATCACAATTCTGCTTGGCTGTGTGCATTCCTTACATGACACCTCAGAAGCATTTTACTGATTGTAAAATACTTAGGGAGGTGTTTGAGATCTTGCGCTGATCGTATGTAATGACAAGTCTTTTTTTCCTGATAGGCATAAGGTGGCTTGGAGTGTACAACCTTAACGCATTGGATTCACAATGGCAAACCCTGCGTTTGGTTCCCAGTTATACCTTTAGTTAAGGTCAATCCCCTCTGAGGCTGTGGAAAGAATAAAGCAACAAAAAAAAACGATGATCAAACATGGATAGATTTGGAACATGCAATGATTACTTACTAATAAAGTCAACACTGCTTGAATCAGACCTGCATTGAAACCTGACACAAAGAGAAGGCTAGTTCACATTCTCAATTGATAAGAAAAACCACAATGGATTGCAGTTTATGGATAGTCTGGAAAGGTAAATGGAAAGCATATTAAATTCCTACAGTGCAGAAGGAAACCACTCAGCCCATCACTTCTGTACCGACCCTCTGAAAAAGCACTCCACCCAAACCCACTCCCCTGCCCTATCCCAATTAATCCCCTTAACCAAACCTGCACATCTTTGGACACTAAGGGGCAATTTAGCATGGCCAACCCACCTAACCTGCACATCTTTGGACACTAAGGGGCAATTTAGCATGGCCAACCCACCTAACCTGCACATCTTCGGACTCAGTATACTCAATGTCCTCCAGAGCACCACACCCATTATTAACAGATCTAGCTCTGACTTACTTTGATGAAAATTACATTTCAAGGGGCCAGCATCATCTCAATGGTATAGGTGACCTTGCTCTTTCAAGCTTTCCAGTTGTAACAACAATCATGATATTGTTCTTGGAGTTCTGGTGCCACCTCCAGTTCATGTACGTCCAAACTGAGGCAAAGTGTTGGCACAAATTAATCCAATCCCATTCACGCTGTTGTGACTTGATAAGAATTATTTGTAACCCGAGGAAGGAGCTGCGCTCCGAAAGCTCGTGTTTGAAACAAACCTGTTGGACTTTAACCTGGTGCTGTAAGACTTCTTACTGTCCTCACCCCAGTCCAACGCCGGCATCCCCACATCAAGAATTATTTGTACTGACCATATTTGACTGGGCGGGTGGGGTGGAGAAGAATGAGGTGGTTTCTTGTCGCTGTCCTCAAGTTTAACGGTCTACACGCACAATTATTCATCACGGTTCAGATTTCTTCAAGTGAAATATCTACCTTGAAACATGTGGACGAGGACCTTCATTTGTTTTTTTAAAGGTCCAAAACTTCAGAAAGACAGGCTTAACTTTTTGCCCTGCTGTTGGCAAATTGCTGTCAATCAGTGGGAATAATTCTGAGGAAGTATGGATGGAATTATCAATCAATTTCTAAGTCTACCCAAAGGCTGTTACCATAGATCAAGATTTAATAATAATAATCTTTATTGTAACAAGTAGGCTTTCATTGCAAAGATACTGTGACAAGCCCCTAGTCTCCACATTCTGGCGCCTGCTCGGGTACACAGAGGGAGATTTCAGAATGTCCAAATTTCCTAACAGCGCGTCTTTTGGGACTTGTCGCAGGAAACCGGAGCATCCGGAGGAAACCCACGCAGACACAGGGAGAACGTGCAGACTCCGCACAGACAGTGACCCAAGCCGGGAATCGAACCTGGATCCCTGGCGCTGCAAAGCGACAGTGATAACCATTGTGCTACCGTGCTGCCTGAGGTCAATTTGGGCAATCAGTTTTTTTCATGACCACTGAATATCCTGGAGTATTTTACAGCCAAGGTGGTATTTTTCTGAGTGTAGTCACTGTCTGAATGTAACGAGGCTTCTTAAGGTCAATTAACAAAATCTCTAGATGAATTTAAGACAACTATTGATCTGTGAAGAAACAGATCTAATCCAGATGTACACACGATGATGAATGAACGGTGACATTTTTGCAAGTCGGGATGTAACGTGAAAGAAACTGGATATTCTGGTATTTCCATCTAGCTGATGTCCTTCTCCTTCCTGGTATGGAGATGGCAGGATCATGAGGTGATCCCGCAGAACATAGGATAGCCTATAGACATCCTGCAGGAGGAGCGGCCTTTAGAATACTCTTGTTCTTATGGTATAAACGCGGAATATTTACACAATCTGCTGTGGTGAGGTTTTATCTTGTTCCACAAGTGAAAGCTTGATTATAAGGAATTGTATTATTCTCTCTGAGGATAAACAATGTGCTCCATCAACATATCACAGTTGGAATTAACCCCTTATACTACATACCCCTCGCATTCTCCAATTTATCCCCTTAAACTGCGTACCACCTCGGATGCTCCGATTTATCCATTTATACCACATACCCCTCGGATTCTCCGATTTATCCCATTATACTACATACCCCTCGCATTCTCCGATTTATCCCCTTAAACTACATACCCCTCGGATTCTCCGATTTATCCCATTATACTACATACCCCTCGGATTCTCCGATTTATCCCATTATACTACATACCCCTCGGATTCTCCAATTTATCCCCTTAAACTACATACCCCTCGGATTCTCCGATTTATCCCATTATACTACATACCCCTCGGATTCTCCGATTTATCCCCTTAAACTACATACCCCTCGGATTCTCCGATTTATCCCCTTATACTACATACCCCTCGGATTCTCCGATTTATCCCCTTAAACTACATACCCCTCGGATTCTCCGATTTATCCCATTATACTACATACCCCTCGGATTCTCCGATTTATCCCCTTATACTACATACCCCTCGGATTCTCCGATTTATCCCCTTAAACTACATACCCCCCGCATTCTCCGATTTATCCCATTATACTACATATCCCCCCCTCGAGTCTCCGATTTATCCCATTATACTACATACCCCTCGGATTCTCCGATTTATCCCATTATACTACATTCCCCTCGAGTCTCCGATTTATCCCCTTAAACTACATACCCCTCGCATTCTCCGATTTATCCCCTTATACTACATACCCCTCGCATTCTCCGATTTATCCCCTTATACTACATACCCCTCGCATTCTCCGATTTATCCCATTATACTACATACCCCTCGGATTCTCCGATTTATCCCCTTAAACTACATACCCCTCGCATTCTCCGATTTATCCCATTATGCTACATACCCCTCGCATTCTCCGATTTATCCCCTTATACTACATACCCCTCGGATTCTCCAATTTATCCCCTTAAACTACATACCCCTCGGATTCTCCGATTTATCCCCTTATACTACATACCCCCCGCATTCTCCGATTTATCCCCTTATACTACATACCCCTCGGATTCTCCAATTTATCCCCTTAAACTACATACCCCTCGGATTCTCCGATTTATCCCCTTATACTACATACCCCCCGCATTCTCCGATTTATCCCATTATACTACACACCCCTCGGATTCTCCGATTTATCCCCTTATACTACATACCCCCCGCATTCTCCGATTTATCCCATTATACTACATACCCCTCGGATTCTCCGATTTATCCCCTTATACTACATACCCCTCGCATTCTCCGATTTATCCCCTTAAACTACATACCCCTCGGATTCTCCGATTTATCCCCTTAAACTACATACCCCTCGGATTCTCCGATTTATCCCATTATACTACATACCCCTCGGATTCTCCGATTTATCCCATTATACTACATACCCGTCGGATTCTCCGATTTATCCCATTATACCACATACCCCTTGGATTCAGCGATTTATCCCATTATGCTACATATCCCCTCGAGCCTCCGATTTATCCCCTTATACCACATTCCCCTCGAGTCTCCGATTTATCCCATTATACTACATATCCCCTCCTCGAGTCTCTGATTTATCCCATTATACTACATTCCCCTCGAGTCTCTGATTTATCCCATTATACTACATATCCCCTCGAGTCTGATTTATCCCATTATACCACATTCCCCTCGAGTCTCCGATTTATCCCATTATACTACATACCCCTCGAGTCTCCGATTTATCCCATTATACTACATATCCCCTCGAGTCTCCGATTTATCCCATTATACTACATATCCCCTTGAGTCTCTGATTTATCCCATTATACTACATATCCCCTCGAGTCTGATTTATCCCATTATACCACATTCCCCTCGAGTCTCCGATTTATCCCATTATACTACATACCCCTCGAGTCTCCGATTTATCCCATTATACTACATATCCCCTCGAGTCTCCAATTTATCCCCTTATACTACATTCCCCTCAAGTCTCTGATTTATCCCATTATACTACATATCCCCTCGAGTCTCCGATTTATCCCATTATACTACATATCCCCTCGAGTCTCCGATTTATCCCATTATACTACATTCCCTCGAGTCTCCTATTTATCTCATTATACTACATTCCCCTCAAGTCTCTGATTTATCCCATTATACTACATATCCCCTCGAGTCTCCGATTTATCCCATTATACTACATTCCCCTCGAGTCTCTGATTTATCCCATTATACTACATATCCCCTCCTCGAGTTTCCGATTTATCCCATTATACTAGATATCCCCTCCTCGAGTCTCCGATTGATCCCATTATACTACAAATCCCCTCGAGCCTCCGATTTACCCCATTATTCTACATATCCCCTCGAGTCTCCGCTTTATCCCATTATACCACATTCCCCTCGAGTCTCTGATTTATCCCATTATACTACATTCCCCTCGAGTCTCTGATTTACCCCATTATACTACTTTCCACTCGAGTCTCTGATTTATCCCATTATACTACATATCCCCTCGAGTCTCCGATTTATCCCATTATACTACATTCCCCTCGAGTCTCTGATTTATCCCATTATACTACATTCCCCTCGAGTCTCTGATTTACCCCATTATACTACATATCCCCTCGAGTCTCCGATTTATCCCATTATACTACATTCCCCTCGAGTCTCCGATTTATCCCATTATACCACATTCCCCTCGAGTCTCCGATTTATCCTATTATACTACATACCTCTCAAGTCTCCGATTTATCCCATTATACTACATATCCCCTCGAGTCTCTGATTTATCCCATTATACTACTTTCCACTCGAGTCTCTGATTTATCCCATTATACTACATATCCCCTCGAGTCTCTGATTTATCCCATTATACTACATATCCCCTCGAGTCTCCGATTTATCCCATTATACCACATTCCCCTCGAGTCTCCGATTTATCCCATTATACTACATATCCCCTCGAGTCTCCGATTTATCCCATTATACTACATATCCCCTCGAGTCTCCGATTTATCCCATTATACTACATACCTCTCAAGTCTCCGATTTATCCCATTATACTACATATCCCCTCGAGTCTCTGATTTATCCCATTATACTACTTTCCACTCGAGTCTCCGATTTATCCCATTATACTACATATCCCCTCGAGTCTCTGATTTATCCCATTATACTACTTTCCACTCGAGTCTCTGATTTATCCCATTATACTACATATCCCCTCGAGTCTCTGATTTATCCCATTATGCTACATATCCCCTTGAGTCTCTGATTTATCCCATTATACTACATATCCCCTCGAGTCTCTGATTTATCCCATTATGCTACATATCCCCTCGAGTCTCTGATTTATCCCCTTATACTACATATCCCCTCGAGTCTCTGATTTATCCCATTATACTACTTTCCACTCGAGTCTCTGATTTATCCCATTATGCTACATATCCCCTCGAGTCTCTGATTTATCCCATTATACTACTTTCCACTCGAGTCTCTGATTTATCCCATTATACTACATATCCCCTCGAGTCTCCAATTTATCCCATTATACAACATATCCCCTCGAGTCTCCGATTTATCCCATTATACTACATATCCCCTCCTCGAGTCTCTGATTTATCCCATTATACCACATTCCCCTCGAGTCTCCGATTTATCCTATTATACTACATACCTCTCAAGTCTCCGATTTATCCCATTATACTACATATCCCCTCGAGTCTCCGATTTATCCCATTATACTACATTCCCCTCGAGTCTCCGATTTATCCCATTATACCACATTCCCCTCGAGTCTCCGATTTATCCTATTATACTACATACCTCTCAAGTCTCCGATTTATCCCATTATACTACATTCCCCTCAAGTCTCTGATTTATCCCATTATACTACATATCCCCTCGAGTCTCCGATTTATCCCATTATACTACATATCCCCTCGAGTCTCCGATTTATCCCATTATACTACATATCCCCTCGGATTCTCCAATTTATCCCATTATACTACTTTCCCCTCGAGTCTCTGATTTATCCCATTATACTACTTTCCCCTCGAGTCTCCGCTTTATCCCATTATATTACATATCCCCTCGAGTCTCCGATTTAGTTCATTATACTACATATCCACCCATACAAGTTTGGGTCCATCCACCGAGCTGTTCGGGAGGGAGTTTCAGGACTTCAACCCAGCGAGAGTGAGGGAATGGACGATATATTTCCAAATCAGAATGGTGTGTGGTTTGGACAGGAAATGCAGCTTGTTCCATGTATCTGCTGTCTTTGCCCTTCTGGGTGACAGAGGTGGCGTGTTTGGAAGGTGCTGTCGAAGGAGCCTTGCTGAGATGTTGCAGTGCATCTTATAGCTGGTACACTCTCCTGCATCAGTGGTGGAGGGAGTGAATGTCGAAGGTGGTGGACAGGGGACAATTAAGTGGCTACATTCTCCTATGAGGTGTTGAGCTTCTTGAGTGTTGTTGGAGCTGCACTCATCCAGGCAAGTGGAGAGCATGCCATCAAACCCCTGACTTGTGCCTTGTAGATGGTGGGCAGGCTTTGGGGAGTTAGAGGGTGAGTTACTCACTGTAGGATTCCCAGCCTCTGACCTGCTCTGGTAGTCACAGCAGTCATATAGCTAATCCAGTTTGGTTTCTAGTCAATGGTAGGTTGCAGTAAGTTGATCGTGGGAGGGTAGAAGGGAGGGATTCAGCAATGATAATGCCATTGATCTCTCTGGCAGAGTTCAGAACCTGCCTTCAGACTGAAGATTTATTTCTAAATTTCCGATCTCGAAGCTGACTAAGAATACAGCAAAACTTGCATTTCCATAGCCCCTTTTCGATACAAAAACATCACAGAGTACCTCACAGAAATGGAATCAAACTAAATTTGATACCGAGGCCACAGAAACAGATATTAAGATAGACAGTCTAGGCCTTAGTCAAAGAGTTGGGCTCCTCCTAAAAGGGGACTGAAAAATAGGTGGAAAAAGAAAACAAACTTGCAATTCTATTGTGTCTTTCATGACCTCAGGAACCACCAGTACTTTTCTGAAGCCCAGTAATTTTTTTTTTTTTTTTTTTTCTATATAAATTTAGATTACCCAATTATTTTTTCCAATTAAGGGGCAATTTAGCATGGCCAATCCACCTACTCTGCACATTTTTGGGTTGTGGGGGCGAAACCCACGCAGACACGGGGAGAATGTGCAAACTCCACACGGACAGTGACCCAGAGCCGGGATCGAACCTGGGACCTCAGTGCCGTGAGGCGGTTGTGCTAACCACTAGGCCACCGTGCTGCCCTTTGAAGCCCAGTAATGACGGCCAATTTCCACACTGATCCACAACAACAGTATGATTTTACTGGCGGCACGGTAGCACTGTGGTTTAGCACTGTTGCTTCACAGCGCCAGGGTCCCAGGTTCGATTCCCGGCTTGGGTCACTGTGCGGTGTCAGCACGTTCTCCCCGTGCCTGCGCGGGTTTCCTCCGGGCGCTCCGGTTTCCTCCCACAAGTCCCGAAAGACGTGCTGTTAGGTGAATTGGACATTCTGAATTCTCCCTCAGTGTACCCGAACAGGCGCCGGAATTTGGCGACTAGGGGATTTTCACAGTAACTTCACTGCAGTGTTAATGTAAGCCTACTTGTGACAATAATAAAGATCATTATTATTGTATTAACTGGAGCTTTGTTTCCTTAATAACTGCTGGTTGAAGTATAAGTATCAGTCCAGCACACTGCGGGGGGCGGGAAAAATCCCCGGCACCTCTTCAACATAACAGTTGTGCGAGCTCTTTTTAAAAAAAATCTCTTTGTTGGCATTTCCCATATTTATAAACAGTTGTATATATACACATCACAATTTTCTCGCCCGCGCTAATTTCCTTGATTATACAGAGAAGTTTATTTTGTCCTTTGTTTAACTGACCCTATGTGCATTTCGTTGCCCTCTGGATCTGTCTATGGTTGCTCCCCCTTCCCCGTTATATCACCCCCCCCCACACCCCCCCCCCCCCCCCCCCACCCCCCCCCCCCGGCTTCGGCTGTGATTTTCTGGACAGAATGGGGGGGGGGAAGGGAGGGGCTAACCCATCTCTCGTGGTTTCCCCACCTTCCTTCCTCCCCCCCCCCCCCCAACCCCCCCACCCGCCCCCTCCCCCGGGTTGCGCAGTCTTTTGGTACCTCATCTATCTTGGTGTCTTAGTTTACTCCTCGTTGCTGGTCTCAAACAGGCCGACAAAGTGCCCCCAAGTATCCAGGAAGCCTTCCTGTGACCCTCGGATGACGTACTTAACCTTCTCCAGGTGGAGAAGTTCCGAGAGGTCAGCGAGCCAGTCTGCAGCTTTGGGTGGTGCTGCCGATCGCCAGCCGAGCAGGATTTTTAGCACAGGGCTAAATCGCTGGCTTTGCAAGCAGGCCAGCAGCACGGTTCAATTCCCGTAACAGCCTCCCCGAACAGGTGCCGGAATGTGGCAACTAGGGGCTTTTCACAGTAACTTCATTGAAGCCTACTCGTGACAATAAGCGATTTTCATTTCATTTCATTTCTCCAGCGTGCGATTAGGGAAGCGAAAGCAAGGGCGGCGGCCCCCTTCCCTATGTGTAACTCTGGCTGCTCCGATACCCCGAAGATTGGCACTATTGGGCTTGGCTTCACCCTCACCCCCACAATCTTGGACATTGCTTCGGAGAAGGCTGTCCAGAACCCAGCAAGCTTGGGGCAATCCCAAAACATGTGGGTGTGGCCGGCCGGGTCCCTTTGGCACTATTCACATTTACCCTCCACCTCCGGGAAGAACCTGCTCATTCGGGTTCTGGTCAGGTGCGCTCTGTGCGCCACCTCTAGCTGCATTAGGCTTAGCCTTGCGCAGGAGGAGGTGGAGTTCACCCTGCTCAGTGCTTCGCTCCAGAGTCCCCATCCTACCTCTGTCCCCAGTTCGTCCTCCCATTTTTGTCTGCTCTCGTCCAGTGGAGTCCGGGCTCTGTCCAGTAGCTGTCCGTATACTTTCCGACATAGCCAGCCCCCCCCCCCCCCCCCCCCTCCTCCCCTGCTTCTTGTTGCTTGTGCCTATCAGGTCCTCTAGTAGTGTGGTTTCTGGGGCCCCGGGATACCCCACTGTCTCTTTGCAGAGGAAGTGCTTTGTTCGGAGGTGCCTCATTTCCTGTCCTTTTGCTGGTTTCCACTTCCTCGTCAGTTCGTCTAGTGTCGCCAGTCTGCGCCCTACGTAGATGTCCCTGACCGTCAGTGTGCCCCCGTCCCACCTCCACCTTTTGAAGGTGGTATCCAGCATGGCTGGGGGGGGGGGGGGACTCTGTGATTGCTGCATATGGGAGCCATGGGGGACATTTTGGTTATCCCGAAGTGCTGTCTCAGCTGGGTCCTCGTTCTCAGCGTGGCCGGTACCACTGGGCTCGTTGTGTATGGTGTTGAGGAGGATGGGAGTGCTGCTGTGGCCAGGGCCTGGAGGATCGTTCCTTTACAGGATGCCTCCTCCATTTATACCCAATCTGTGTCGGGTTCTTGTACCCATCCCCTCACTCTCTCTGCCGTTGCTGCCCAGTGATAGAATTGTAGGTTTGGTAAGGCCAAGCCCCCTTTGATTTTCCTTCTTTGCAGTGTCTGTTTGGGAATTATCGGGTTCTAACCCCCCCCCCCCCCCCCCCCCCCCCCCCGCAACACAAAAGCCTTTCTTTTGTCCAGGTCCGCCCCAATGTCCTGGTACTCCCTTATGATCTTCCCTGCCCACCTGTTCGATTTTGTCTGCCGGGCCCACTTTAGGATTTCTTCCCTGACTTCGAACCTGTGCAGCTTCACAATAGTCGCTCTGGGCTGCTCCCCGGCTTTGGGCCTGGGTCGGATCGACCTGTGCGCCTTGTCGACTTCTGGGGGGGGTTTGGAAATTTCTCTCTTCCCACTAGCTTGCCCAGCATTTGGGTGACGTAGCCTGCTGGGTCTCTGCCCTCCATCCCCTCTGGCCGACCCACTATTTTAACATTCTGCCACCTGGACCTATTTTCCTGGTCCTCCACACTTTCCCTCTTAGGCTCCCCCTGGGTCGTTCCCAGCCTTTTCACCTCAGTTTCCTGAGTTACCATCCTATCGCTCTGGTCCGAGAATCGTTTTCTCCTGCGCCTCCACATTCCGCGCGCCCCCCCCCCCCCCCCCCCCCCCCGGAAAAAGCTGCGCTTTCGTGGAACTGTGGGGGCCTCTCTGCTGTGTCCGCTCCGATCGCGAACGCCACAGGAAGTCAGTTGTGCGAACTCTTACGCCCCACTGCGTTACGGGGATAGGGTGGCGGGTGCGGGCTCAGATAGGGTGATCTTTCCATGGGCCTGCGCCGACTCGATGGGCCGAATGGCCTCCTTCTGCACTGCAAAATTCTCTGATCTACGATTCCTGGGCTGAAGGTGACTGCAGAGAGGGGGAGGGACGAGGCCCTTGGAAAACGAGGAGGAGAACTTTACAATGGAGCCTGTGCCAAGCTGGAACTCGCACACTGACTCATCAATGGAGCTGATAGGCTTTAAGCATTCGAAATTTAGCTTGCCCTAGATTTGATCTGTAAATATTAACACTCACTTTTATGGACGCAATTATACATTAAAATGATAGTCATAATTACCATGTGGAAGTCGAAAGAAGGTCAAAGCTGTTTTAGAACCACCAGCCAACTTTCCTTTTGCTTTCAAACTGAAAAAGAAGAATTTGCATTCGTTAATTGTTTCGGTCTTGGGAACGCTGAGTGGGTTAATTCCGTCCACAGTCATTTCTCAACATAATTTCATTTGGGCACTTTTCTTCCCTGCGAGACGGTGAATTACTTTTCCATTGGCTGTGTTGATATGACCATATGCCGGAGCAACAGCTGACGGTTTTCACAGGGATTGCTGACGTAATGATTGGCAGATACCAGCGTGTGTGAGCTTTGATAGTGCTTCCTTACCCTTGGCTAAGGTTTCCTTCCATCCCACCGACCCTGATCGCCGTAACATGTACCTGCTCAACGGTGCTACTTCAACTTGAGCCGGATGGAACCCACTGCACCCTTTGCTACAGCAGGTAGGAGTCTGGGCTCTGGGTGATCACATCCCTTCCAAAGTTAAAAAGCTGTGGTGTAATTTGTTTGGTAAGTTAAAAATATGAGTTTGTGCGGCAGGGTGGGCGCAGTGGTTAGTGCTGCTGCCTCACAACGCCAGGGACCCGGCTTCAATTACGGCCTTGGGCGACTGTCTGCGCGGAGTCTGCACGTTCTCCCCGCGTCTGCGTGCGTTTCCTCCGGGCGCTCCGGATTCCCCCCACAGTCCAAAGATGTGCGGGTTAGGTGGATTGGCCAGGCTAAAGTTGCCCCTTGGTGTCCAATAATGTGCAGGTTAGGTAGGGTGCTCTTTTCGGAGGGTGGATGCTGACTCGATGGGCCGAATGGCCTCCTTCTGCATTGTGGGGATTATATGTACGTATGTTGGTCACAAGGCACCAGGTTCCAATCCCAGCCCAAGGCAAAAGTCGAGACTGAGACTCCAGTACAGTACAGGGGGAGTACTGAGGGACAGCTTCGCTGGCAGAATTGCCGCCTTTCAGGTGAAACATTAAACCGAGGCTCCATTCATCTGCCCGTGTGGATGTTAAAGATCCCACGGCAGTATTTCAAAGTCAGAGGAATGATGGGAGTTTCATTGGCCTGGCCAACATTCGACCCACAATCAACATCACAAAAGAAAACAACCTGGTTCTTACTGCTGTGCACAAATCGGCTGCCAAGTTTTCTACATTGTAACCGCGACTACACTACAAAAGTGTCTCCTTGTTTGCAAAACATCCAGTGGTCAGGAAAGGCGCTATATAAGTCATAGAATTTACAGTGCAGAAGAAGGCAATTCGGCCCATCGAGTCTGCACATGCCCTTGGAAAGAGCACCCCACTTAAGCCCACCCCATCCCCGTAATCCAGTAACCCCAGTTTACCTTTTTTGGACATGAAGGACAATTTAGCACGGCCAATCCACCCGACCTGCACATCTTTGGACTGTGGGAGGAAACCGGAGCACCCGGAGGAAATCCACGCAGACACGGGGAGAACGTGCAGACTCCACACAGACAGTGACCCAAGGCTGGGAATCGAACCTGGGACCCTGGAGCTGTGAAGCAGCTGTGCTAACCACTGTGCTACCGTGCCGCCCCAATGCTTTTTTTTGTTTCGATTAGTGGACACAAGAAAAACATTCTTTAATATTTTTAACACAGAAAAACAGCGCCCTACAGAAACGGAATCAGAAAGATGCGTGCCAAGTGCAAAGGAGGCGGTTCGGTCAAAGGTCATAGGGAAAGGGGGCGCTTTAAGCAGAATGGGTAGGGGAGATTTTTAGAGAGAAAATCCATTAGAATGGGGCCTGAGCATGGCCACCAACATGAGGGTAAAAGGGACGGAATGTGGATCTGGGTCAGGTGACAGAAATAGGAAGGAGTGGGATCAGGAGGGGATTGAAGGCAAGGCTGGGACATTGCAGGCCAGGGAGGGTGAGTGGAAATTGGTACAGGAGAGTTCAAATGTACTCAGGTCAGATGATGACAAGCAGGCTGAAGGTCGGACTATTGCGTTGATTCAGGCTAGTCCCCTGATCAGCAAAGCTGCACACTAGTCCTGTCGGCCTCGCAGCTCGACATCCTCACATGTTTGAAGTCCACATTCACATCTTTCTGGGATAAAGCAGATCGAGGGTGTGGTGAATGTGATTCACACTATATATAGCTACCAATATCACTCCATGTATATATGTTCGTTATCTACCCATTGTAAGTGCAGTTGCACTATCCGACCACCAGGGGGAGTCGCTCTGGGAGTACGCGAGAGTTTGTACTGGGCTCCTCCGTTGGCTCCGCCCAGGACTCCTCCCCCTGGGACCGATGTATAAAGATCAGTGCCTTAGAGCCAGCCTGCCATTTCACCTGACGTTCAACGACGAATAGGCTGGCTCTATTGTAAGTGTATTAAAGCCTCTGTTCAGATCCAACTACACGTGTTCGCTGAATTGATGGTTCCGGTGAAAAGTTGGATAGCGGGGCCTTTGCATCGAAAGAGGTTAAAAAAAAAGAAAATGTGCGGCTTAATAACCTTTTGCCCTTATGAATGGATTTAGATGAGAAAAAGAGACCGTTGTTACATACTTGATATTTAATATGTAAACTGGAAATGGCAACATAAGACGGATGTTACTTTAACGAGTGACGTTCGCTCTATTCATGTGTCTGTTTTCCTGCTTTAAAAGTGCAAACTTCCATTATTTTCCATTGATACCATTTTGAATTGTCTGCATAATTTAAGGAACTGTAAACAGGAGGAATACGCATTTGGAAAAGTCTCTGTTTAAATAGCAGAGATAGGAATTAGGTTGTGTATATACTGGATATTTAATATATCTAGATTACAGATCTCTAGCCCGTTTTCCCCCCCTGAAATGCACTATGGGTGGGATTTTCCGCACCACCTCCCCTCCTCTCCTCCCCCTCCCCCACCGCGATGGGTCTTCCAGTGGCAGAGGAGGCTATTCATTGGCTGCCTGCGGAATCTGCCGGTCCCGCCCACGCCTACGGAAGATCCCACCGGCGTGAAGGGCGGGAAATCTCACCCCGTGCATGTAAAATTGCAATGATGAGAGTGAAGAGAACGTAACATCTTCCGAGTCTTTTCCGTGTTACAGGCTTGCGTTTTGCTGCTGTTAACGCATCTTCACAAAATTATTTCTGGTTTTCTCTATCCTTACTGGACAATATGTAAAGATCCATGGACGACAATAGAGTGTTATGTTCGTGCGCTATGATAATAAATGAATCAGTGTACGACAGAGCATCTAGTTCAAGACTAGATATTTAACATTGAATAAACTGTGGGTAAACCAAAATATTGTTAACTAAACTGTTGATCTCCTAACCATGCTACTAACAGCTCCTGTAACTCTGATCATGACTGCTTCTGTCAGGTTCCAGTGCCCTTGTCCTCTTGCATGACACCTAGTGGTCGGAGGCTATCTTCACTTTTATGTACATTGTTGCTGCATACCGTTCATTTTTTAAAATAAATTTAGTGTACCCGATTATGTTTTTCCAATTATGGGGCAATTTGGCGTGGCCAATCCACCTAACCTGCACATCTTTGGGTTGTGGGGGGTGAAACCCACGCAGACACAGGGAGAATCTGCAAACTCCACACAGACAGTGACCCAGAGCCGGGAGCGAACCTGGGTCCTCAGCATTGTGAGGCAACAGTGCTAACCACCGCGCCATCGTACTGCCGACTGCATATCATTACAGTAAAGGTCTTGGAAATGTGGACACCAAGAAATTTGTTTATAGAATTCGATCAATTGAAGAGGTGCTCCCGATATCGAGATCAATCTTAAAAAGTGTCAGTATTTTAGCTATTTGATCAAACCAAAAAAATGGCAGAGATCCCTTCTCGGGTGCAAAGTGGAGGGTAGCAGAAAGAGGGGTTGAACTACATGAAAATCGCTTATTGTCACGAGTAGGCTTCAAATGAAGTTACTGTGAAAAGTCCCAAGTCGCTACATTCCGGCACCTGTTCGGGGAGGCTGGGACGGGAATTGAACCGTTCTCGGTCTGCTTTCAAAGCCAGCGATTTAGCCCTGTGCTAAACAGCCCCTGGTAATGAAATGAAATGCAAATCACTTATTGTCACGAGTAGGCTTCAATTAATTTACTGTGAAAAGCCCTTAGTCACTACGTTCCGGCGCCTGTTCGGGGAGGCTGGTACGGGAATTGAACCGTGCCGCTGGCCTGTCTTGGTCTGCTTTAAAAGCCAGCGATTTAGCCCAGTGTGCTAAGCGAGCGGAGCTGTGTTAAGCGAGCGGAGCATGTTAATCAACATGTAGTTGATTAACAGGCGTTACATAGTGGTTGCAGATGAGATACAGTGGATGTGTGAGGTTGGGGCAGTGCAGGCGAGTGTGGCACACCATGGCAGCAGATCCCCAGGTAGGAGGTGGCTACAGGAAGGAGAGGGGCGGTGTAAGCACCTTCGCCCACTGCCCCCCTCCCTCAATCAAAGGAGGGTTCCAGGAAAGGCCAAGTCTCCATTACTTTTTATCGCCCCCCCCCCCCTGTGAAAATAGAGTTGGGAGCAGGATTCATATCACGTATTATTGGGGAAGTAGATAGATAATGGTAACGCAACAGCAACCAGTTGTATTTAAATGTAAACCTTCCACTGAGAATCAAGAGGCATTGTCAAGGTTGAAAAATCTGAAATGGAGAAAGGGACTAAAACAATCAGGGAAGCACAGTCGGCTGAATGACCTTCACAGAGCTGTACAATTCTATGGTCTTATGATTCGAAACTTTGAATGCAAAGCAAAATAAAGCCTATTTTATAGTAAGGAATAAACCATACATATAAAAGCATACGATATATGTTAAAACAAAATGGGATCCAAGCATGTCCATCTGGTCAATCTGTCATCTGTCACTTCAAATATCGAATTTATCATAGAATCCCTACGGTGCAGAAAGAGGCCATTCGGCCCATCGAGTCTGCACCGACCCTCTGAATGAGCACCCAGATGTAACACCATTCACGACCTCAGGATTTCCCAACGCACTCACTCCCTTGAGCATCGCCATGCTTAGGGCCAGCAAAAATAACTTTCACTCCTTGCCTCCTGCCTTGTACTCACTCTTTAACGTCCTATTCATAGAATTTGCAGTGCCGAAGGAGGCCATTCGGCCCATCTAGTCTGCACCGGCTCTTTGGAAAGAGCTCCCCACTTAAGGCTAGGCCTCCACCCCACCCCCGTAGCCCAGTAACCCCACCTAACCTTTTTGGACACTAAGGGCAATTTGGCATGGCCAACCCACCTAACCTGCACATCTTTGCACTGTGGGAGGAAACCGGAGCACCCGGAGGAAACCCACGCAGACACGGGGGAGAACTATTGATGTAGGAATCTGTCCATTTCCCTTTTGAAAGTGTTGGGAGGGTGTTGGTTACAGAAGTTGCCTTCAGTGGTTAACAAGAAGTCTTTATTAGCTACTTGTAACTAGATACATATATACCGTAAAGGGTTAGGCAACGGCTATCGCCATGCCAAAGTCTGCGAACGTCACTGCTCAAGTTCTGGGTCATGTGCCTTCTTGCATCATGGTGTGGGCGGCACTGTACCCAGCCACACATTAACCCTCAATGGGCCAGACCCTTATACTACAGAGTGCTTTAACTGAAGAGGCCAATACAGTTTATAGGGATATGCTGTAAATTAATGGCTCATTATGCAGTTCCATCAGCTACGATGCACAATGTCACCAAATCATCAGGTGATACTCCAGTGGAGACGCACCAAACCCATCTTTCAACGTCTGTGACTTGATCCCGTGCTTCAAACGGCGATAAAAGCATTCACGGTCCTTGGTCAGAGGGCTGTTAAGAGTCAGCCGCAATGCTGTGGGTCTGGACTCACAGGTAGGCCAGGCCGGGTAAGTATGGCAGATTTCCTCCCCCTGAAGTGAAACAGATGGGTTTCTGTGACAATTGATGATGGTTTTATGGCCGCTGTCACTGAGACAAGCTCTTCGATTCAAGATTTATTAATTCATTTTCAATTCCACCAGCTGCCGTGGTGGGATTTGAACCTGTGACCCCAGAGCGTTAGCCTGGGTGTCTGGATGACTAGTCCAGTGACTACGTCGGGTCTCCCCATCTTAAGAGAAAGCACAGATTCTTCAATTGCATGTTTAAGTGAATTATTTAAGGAAGGCATCTTCTTATGGGTGGAATGGTGGCATGGTGGTTAGCATAAATGCTTCACAGCTCCAAGGTCCCAGGTTCGATTCCCGGCTGGGTCACTGTCTGTGTGGAGTCCTCCCCCTGTGTGCGTGGGTTTCCTCCGGGTGCTCCGGTTTCCTCCCACAGTCCAAAGATGTGCGGGTTAGGTGGATTGGCCATGCTAAATTGCCCGTAGTGTCCTAATAAAAGTAAGGTTAAGGGGGGGGGCTGTTGGGTTACGGGTATAGGGTGGATACGTGGGTTTGAGTAGGGTGATCATGGCTCGGCACAACATTGAGGGCCGAAGGGCCTGTTCTATGTTCGATGTACTCCGGTTTCCTCCCACAGTCCAAAGATGGGCAGGTTAGGTGGATTGGCCATGTTAGAATTTCCCCCCAGTGTCCAAAGATGTGCAGATTAGATGGGGTTATGGGGATGTGGTGGGGTAGTGGGCCTAGTTAGGGTGCTCTTCTGGAGGGTCGGTGCAGACCCGGTGGGCCGAATGGCCTCCTTCTGCACCCTTTGGATTCTAATGAGAATGAAGCCTGCAGGATTGCTTCAAAGTGAATGGGTTCTGATATTCTGCAGGATGACGACAATCCAGGGCTGTTAGCCAATAGAGTACAAATACAGAGGCTGGGATTTTGCGGGTCCAGCACACGGGTTTCGTCACAGCTGATGCAGCTGGACAGCCAGAGGGACAGGAAGATTCCACCAGCGCGAGGGGCTGAGAAATCCCAGCCAGAGACTTTTCTGAGCTTGTTTTGTGTCGGTTTAGACTCCAGGTTTGCGCTGACAAGGGAAGGCTTTGGGACTTTGTGAACAAAATGGCGCTGCCCAGTTAGAAAATGGCGTTACACGTAGGGCGGTGATTTGCCGACCTTTCCTGCCGAAGACAGGGCTCAATTCTGGCCTTGGGTGACTGTCCGTGTGGAGTTTGCTCGTTCTCCCCGTGTCTGCGTGGGTTTCCTCCTGGTGCTCCGGTTTCCTCCCACACCCCACCCCAAAGATGTGCAGGTTAGATAAGGTTACGGGGATAGAGCGGCAGGAGTGGGCCTAGATAGAATGCTCTTTCAGAGGGTCGGTGCAGATTCGATGGGCAGAATGGCCTCCTTCTGTCAGAGTTGGATGGTTCGAACAACAACTTGTATTTATATCGCACCTTTAATGTAGTAAAATTCCGCATGGCCCTTCACAAGAGAATTAGGAAGCAACATTAGACACTGAGTGCAATATGACTGCAGATTACTAAAAGCTTGGTAAAGGGAGGGCTGTGTTTCCCGGACCCGTCACGCAAAGGGTGTGATTGGGAAAATGTGTCCAATCCATTCTAAAGTTCATTGACTGGCTGGAGTGGAAAATCAAACCAGTGGGAAAATTCCGCCTGTCGGTATTAAAGGATGTCTTTTTTTTTTAAATTTAGAGTACCCAATTATTTTTTCCAATTAAGGGGCAATTTAGCGTGGCCAATTCACCTAATCTGCACATCTTTGGGTTGTGGGGGCGAAACCCACGCAGACACGGGGAGAACGTGCAAACTCCACACGGACAGTGACCCAGGGTCGGGATTCGAACCCGGGTCGTCAGTGCCGTAGGCAGCAATGCTAACCACTGTGCCACCATGCTGCCCCTTTAAAGGATGTCTTTAAGGAGGAAAGAAGGATAGAGATGGAGAGGTTTAGGCTGGGAATTTCGAGCTGAGGCCCAGGCAACTGATGAAATGGACACCAAAGATGGAGTGTTTAAAATCTGTGATGCTCGTGAGCATGAATAGTCAAGTGCAAAATATTCCTGTTATCTCCTTCAGCCACACAACTTCCCAGGATACCGGAGCTCCTCCAGTCTAAACTCCTGCGCAGCCCTGATTGGGATGAATCCATCAAAGGTGCCTGCCCCTGCCTAGGACCTACGCCATGGAATTCACTCCCTAAACCTCTCCACCTCTCAAACTCTCACACCACCAACAAGACGTTCCATAAAATCTATTTCCGTTTGGTCACCTGTCCGTAAATCTCCTTACGTGACTCAGTCTCAATAGTTCCGTAAAGCACATTGACACATTTCACATTGAAGGGACCGACGTAGCCATGGTAAGATGAGCCCCAATTTGTAAGTAACGTTTCTCAGTATTTGTCAACTGATTTTTCCTTTGAAGAGCGATTGCTTTTGAATATCTGAAACAGAGTCATCTTTGACAAGCTACAAATATCCGTTGACATTTCCAAATGGTTGGGTGATGGGGGCTCATGTGAAAGGTGCTGTGTTTTAGAACAGTACAGCACAGAACAGGCCCTTCGGCCCTCGATGTTGTGCCGAGCAATGATCACCCTACTTAAACCCACGTAACCCGTATACCCGTAACCCAACAATCCCCCCATTAACCTTACACTGCGGGCAATTTTAGCATGGCCAATCCACCTAACCCGCACATCTTTGGACTGTGGGAGGAAACCGGAGCACCCGGAGGAAACCCACGCACACACGGGCAGGACGTGCAGACTCCACACAGACAGTGACCCAGCCGGGAATCGAACCTGGGACCCTGGAGCTGTGAAGCATTGATGCTAACCACCATGCTACCGTGAGGCCCCTTTTGTTTAATATTTGCGGGCATCGCTGACTCGGACAGGATTTATTGCCCTTGAGAAGGTGGTGGTGAGCCGCCTTCTTGAGCCGTTGCAGTCCATGTAGACTGTAGGTACACCCGCAGTGCTGTTAGGGAGGGAGTGCCTTGGTTTCCACCCAGCCACAGTGAAGAAACAGTGATTTCCAAGCCAGGATAGTGTGTGGCTTGGAGGGCAACTTGCAAGTGGTGGCGTTCCCACATGTCTGCTGCCCTTGTCCTGCTGGATGGTGGTGGTCCCGGGTGTGGAAGGGGCGTGCCTGAGGCGCCATTGATATGCTGCAGTGCGTCTTGTAGATGGTACACACAGCTGCCCCTGGGCACCGGTGGTGGAGGGAGTGAATGTTGAAGGTGGTGAATGTTTATTGTGGTGGATGGGGCCAGCGCCGGCCCTAGGGTTGCTGGCGCCCCGGGCAAGCTGAACTTCAGCGCCGTTCGGGGGCCGGGGGTGGCCGAGGCGGGGGGGGGGCGGGGCCGAGGCGGGCGGGGGCGCGGGGCCGAGGCGGGGGGGCTGAGGCGGGGGGGGCCGAGGCGGGGGGGGCGGGGCCGAGGCGGGGGGGAGCGGGGCCGAGGTGGGGGGGCGGGGCCGAGGCGGGGGGGGCTGAGGCGGGGGGGGGCCGAGGCGGGGGGGCGGGGCCGAGGTGGGGGGGGGCCGAGGTGGGGGGGGAGCGGGGCCGAGGTGGGGGGGGTGGGGAGAGGCGGGGGGGCGAGGCGGGGGGGGGGGGGCCAAGGCGGGGGGGCGGGGCCGAGGCGGGGTCTGGGCCGGGGCGGGGTCGGGGCCGAGGCGGGGGTGGGGGGGGGCGGACGGGGGGGGCGGAGGCGGAGGGGGGGGGGGGGCCGGAGGGGGGGGTGGGGGCGGACGGAGGGGCGGACTGAGGAGGGGGGGCAGAGTGGGCCGCCCTGGGGAGGGCGGCCACCGCGCATGCGCTGGTTGGCACCGGCCCAAGTGCGCATGCGCGGGACCCGAGTCTCTGGCGCCCCCTTACACATGGCGCCCCGGGCGACTGCCCGAGTTGCCAGTACCTTGGGCCGGCCCTGGATGGGGCGACTGTTGAAGTAGGTGGAGGGAGTGAACGTTTACAGTGGTGCTCATTATAGAGCTCATTATAGAACACGGGGAGAGACATTCTGAGGTTCTTAAACAAATCGTCAGAGGGAGTGACAAGGTATTGGATTGGATTTGATTATTGTCACGTGTTACGAGGTACAGTGAAAAGTATTTTTCTGCGAGCAGCTCAACAGATCATTAAGTACATGAAAAGAAAAGAAAATACATAATAGGGCAACACAAGATACACAATGTGACTATATAAACACCGGCATCGGGTGAAGAATACTGGGGTGTAGTGTTAATGAGGTCAGTCCATAAGAGGGTCATTTAGGAGTCTGGTAACAGCGGGGAAGAAGCTGTTTTTGACTCTGTCCGTGCGTGTTCTCAGACTTCTGTATCCCCTGCCCGATGGAAGAAGTTGGAAGAGTGAGTAAGCCGGGTGGGAGGGGTCTTTGATAATGCTGCCCGCTTTCCCCAGGCAGCGGGAGGTGTAGATAGAGTCAATGGAGGCAGGTGTGTGTGATGGACTGGGCGGTGTTCACGACTCTCTGAAGTTTCTTGTGGTCTTGAGCCGAGCAGTTGCCATACCAGGCTGTGATGCAGCCCGATAGGATGCTTTCTGTGGTGCATCTGTAAAAGTTGGTAAGAGTTAATGTGGACATGCTGAATTTTCTTAGTTTCCTGAGGAAGTACAGGCACTGCTGTGCTTTCTTGGTGATAGCGTCGACGTGAGTGGACCAGGATAGATTTTTGGAGATGTGCACCCCCAGGAATTTGAAACTGCTAACCATCTCCACCTCGGCCCCGTTAATGCTGACAGGGGTGTGTACAGTACTTTGCTTGTTGGAGGTGTTGGCAGGCTTAAAAGTGGACAAATCCCCCCGTCAGATGAATCGTGTCCCAGGATGCTGTGGGAAGTGAGGGAGGAGTTTGCAGGGGCTCTAACCCAAATTTGTAATTCCTCTCTGGCCTTGGTGGAGGTGCCAGAGGACTGGAGAACAGCTAATGTGGTCCCACCATGTAGGAAAGGTTATAGAGATACGCCAGGGAAATACAGACCCGTGAGTCTCACGTCAGTGGTAGTGAAACTATTGGAGAAAATACTGGCGGAGAGAATCTATCTCCACTTGGAGGGGCAGGGTTTGATCAGGAATAGCCAGCATGGCTTTGTCAGAGGGAGGTCATGCCGAACAAATTTTTTTTTTTTTATAAATTTAGATTACCCAATTATTTTTTCCAATTAAGGGGCAAATTAAGCTGTCACCAGATAGGAGAGGGGTGGGGTAAAGGGAAAGATAGAGGCAAGGGGGTTGGTTGAGGTGGGAAATAGTTTTTAAAAAAATAATAATTTAGCGTACCCAATTATTTTTTCCAGTTAAGGGGCAATTTAGCGTGGCCAATCCACCTACTCTGCACATTTTTTTTTGGGTTGTGGGGACGAAACCCATGCAGACACGGGGAGAATGTGCAAACTCCACACGGACAGTGACCCAGAGCCGGGATCGAACCTGGGACCTCAGCGCCGTGAGGCGGTTGTGCTAACCACTAGGCCACCGTGCTGCCCCCCTGCCGAACAAATTTGATTGAATTTTGTGAGCATGTGAACAGATGAGTGTAGTGCAGTTGATGCAGTTTACTTGGATTTCAGCAAAGCCTTTGATAAGGTCCCACATGGGAGATGTGTAAAGAAGGCAAATGCACATGGGATACAGGGTAACTTGATAAGGAGGATTCAAAATTGGCTTGGCTGCAGGAGACAGAGGGCGATGACAGACGGCTGCTTTAGTGACTGAAAGCCAGTGTCCTGTGGTGTACCACAGGGATCTGTGCTGGGTCCCCTATTATTTGTCATTTATATAAATTACATAGATGACTATGCAGGGGGAGGAGTAGGATCAGTAAGTTTGAGGATGACACAAAGATTGGCCGGGTGGTTAACAGTGAGGCTGAGTGTCTTGGTTACAGGAAGATGTGGACGGGATGGTCAAATGGACAGAAAAGTGGCAGATGGAATTTAATCCTGAAAAGTGTGAGGTGATACACTTTGGAAGGAGTAATGTGACAAGGAAGTAGTCAATGAATGGCCTAACACTGGGAAGTTCCGAGGAACAAAGGAACCTTGGCGTGTCCATAGATCTCTGATGGCAGAAGGACAGGTTAATAGGGTGATGAAAAAGGCATATGGGTCACTTACCTTTGTCAATCTAGGCATGGATTACAAAAGCAGGGAGGTCACGTTGGAGCTGTATCGAACTTTGGTGAGGCCACAGCTGGAGGACTGTGTGCAATTCTGGTCACCACATTATAGGAAGGATGTGATTGCACTGGAGTGGGTGCAGAGGCGATTCACCAGGATGTTGCCTGGGATGGAACATTTAATTTATGAAGATAGGCTTGGGTTATTTTCGCTGGAGCAGAGAAGATTGAGGGGCACCTGATTGAGGTGTACAAGATTATGAGGGGCAGGGTGGATAGGGAGTAGATATTGCCTTAGTTGAAGGGTCAAATACGAGGGGACACAAGTTCAAGGTGAGGGGCAGGAGGTTTAGGGGAGGATTTGTGGGAAATATTTTTCCCCAGAGGGTAGTGATGTTGTGGAACGCACTGCCTGGGAGGGTGGTAGAGGCGGGTTGCCTCACATCCTTTAAAACGGACCTTGATGAGCACTTGGCACGCCATAACATTCAACAGTCTATGGGCCAAGTCTTGGTCAATGGGATTAGGTGGGCAGGTCAGGTGTTTTTCACGCGACGGTGCAGACTGGATGGGCTGAAGGGCCCTTGTGCATTATATCATTCTGTGATTTTGTGATTAACATCTCTGTTTTGGTTCAGTGCATCTGCAGGTGCTCCTTGGAGCTGGCCTTGCCTTTCTCTGCTTCTGTCTGATCGTTGGCTGCGCAATCTGTTGGCGGAGAGGAAAACAGCGGAGTTACGCCGACAGCAAAGACCAGGCATTGGAGCGCATCGTGATGGACACCAGCTTGCCTTTGCCGGGGAATACCAGCTCGCCCATCAAGCAGCAGTATGAGGAGGTACATGGCCTGGCCTTGGACTACCCGGCATGCGATGTGAGCGCCCTGGCAGACTTTGAGCCTGATGCCCACTACACACCTGGCCCCCATGGCAGAGCCTCTCTTCCGTTCATTCCCCCCGTCCAGAAAGCCGGCCTGGTCAGCAAAACCAGGAGAATCCTGGAGCGGCGCTGCACGGTCTCGGGTGACTGCTCCCTCTTCACTGAACACGGCACCTTTCGAAGCGCAGCTTCCAAGACCTTGGGCCCCAGGTTGGGCCATTCCCAGACCACGCCTGACGAGCTGGCGGGCGCTAAGACGAAACAGAGACCTCTGCTGCACTTCACGCTCTTCTACTCTGCTTATGAGGCCACCTTGACGGTGGCAGTCCTGGGCATCACCAAACTGCCCAAGAAATTCGGCACCAGCTGCGACTCCTACATGAAGGTCTACCTGCTCCCGAGATTCATGGAACCACAGCAGACCGCCGTCCGCAGGAAGAGCCTGAATCCGGAATACCGAGAGAGCTTTCAATTCTCCGGATACACCTTGGAGGAGATCAGGTGCTTCACCCTTCGCTTTGCCGCCTATATCAAAGAGTTTCACAATTTTAAAGACACTTTTGTTGGCGAGGTGCTTTTTGCCTGTGAGCAGGGAGACTGGAAGCTGGATGTCCCCACGACCTACACCAGGGAACTCACCTCCTCCAAGACAAAGCTCAAAAAGGTAAGAGGCTCCAATAGCTGGTTGTGTGGGCTCAACGTTAAATGTTTGGGCAGGAGGGCAAGGGTGGCATGATTTAGTTACTCCATCTGTGTTTGCGGCCAGAATGATCGACTCTCAGAGTCCATCCCCCTGCTGGCTAGCGCTTAATCTAAAAAAAACAGGACTCAGTTGGGTCACGTTCTCGTCTCTCGAGCCACAAGGTTGTGAGTTCACGTCCCACTCCAAAGACCTGAGCTAAAATAATCCTGAAATTTGCCCTATAGTACCATGGGAATGCTGCACTGTCGGAGATACCGTTCCCAGAATGAAGCATTTGAAACCCTTTTGCGTGTAGTTTGCACATTCTCCCCGTGTCTGCGTGGGTTTCACCCCCACAACCCAAAGGACAGGACGTCAGCACAGTGGTTAGCACTGTTGTTTCGCATGCCAGGGTCCCAGGTTCAATTTGCGGCTTGGGTCACTGTCTGTGCGGAGTCTGCACGTTCTCCCCGTGTCTGCGTGGGTTTCCTCCGGGCGCTCCGGTTTCCTCCCACAAGTCCCGAAAGACGTGAATTGGACATTCTGAATTCTCCCTCTGTGTACCCGAACAAGCGTCGGAATGTGGCGACGAGGGGCTTTTCACAGTAACTTCAGCCGAAGCCAGAACAAAACATGTTCAAGCCCCGCACCATTTTTGAATTACCAGGAGTCTGGGGCACCTATAGTTCCCCACTGATTTCTCCATGGCAACACGTAAGCCAATCAACCAATCAGTACCCTTTTTTCCTGTAGCGTAAATTGTTGTGATTGAAATCTGCCATTCCCGTGTACGCCCTGATGATGAATCATAGAATCGTAGAATTTACAGTGCAGAAGGAGGCCATTCGGCCCATCGAGTCTGCACCAGCCCTTACAAAGAGCGCCCTACTCAAGCCCACATATCTACCCTATCCCCGTAGCCCAGTAACCCCCACTTAACCTTTTTGGGCACCAAGGGGCAATTTAGCACGGCCAATCCACCTAACCCGCACATATTTGGACTGTGGGAGGAAACCAGGGCACCCGGAGGAAACCCACGCAGACACATAGATACATAGAATTTACAGTGCAGAAGGAGGCCATTCGGCCCATCGAGTCTGCACCGGCTCTTGGAAAGAGCACCCTACCCAAGGTTAACACCTCCACCCTATCCCCATAACCCAGTAACCCCACCCAACACGAAGAGCAATTTTCGACACTAAGGGCAATTTAGCCTGGCCAATCCACCTAACCTGCACATCTTTGGACTGTGGGAGGAAACCGGAGCACCCGGAGGAAACCCACGCACACACGGGAAGGACGTGCAGACGCCGCGCAGACAGTGACCCGGCGGGGAATCCAACCTGGGACCCTGGAGCTGTGAAGCAATTGTGCTATCCACTGTGCTACCGGGCTGCCCAAATGAGTGCAGAATGAAAAGCTTCCGCAACACGTCTCACTTTCCAGCAATATTCAACATTTATCCCTTTACCAAGGTGACATTTCCATTCGAAATCAACAAGGGCTGACATATTCGTTCAGTTTGATTCTCCTCGGTGGGAGCCACAGTGACAAACAGCTCTGCGTGCCGTGAGCTGAATGAGGCGACGGGAAGGCTTAACTGGCCGGCACTAGATTAGTGAAGATAAATATCAGCCCCACATGGTTTGGGATATTAATGCAGGAGCACATTGTCGGCACCTGATGTTAGGACTCGGCAATGCAGAGTAAACACTGCGTGTGTGGACTGATTATGGGCGGTCCTGTTGTTGTTCGTGCCGCGGTGTCAGAAACAAAACCAGCAGCTGCTGGTGCACAGCAGCTCCATTAGCATCTGGAAGGACGGGAGGCTTGCAAGAGAGCGATGCCTGTTTTGTAGGGCTTTCCTTCATCCAGACTGGACCTCTGTGAGTCCCTCACACTTGCCACAATCACTGTAATAATGTCAAGGCCGTAGTATTTGAGCCAGGTTAATATTTACTGAAGTCGGATCACTTTGATGCAATGTATGCTCACTGCAACAATCCATTCATCGAAATCACAGAATCCCTACAGTGCAGAAGGAGGCCATTCTGCCCATCAAATCTTCACCAATCCTCCGAAAGAGCACCCTACCCCTGTCCACTCCCTGACCCACCCTGCCCTATTCTTGTAACACCGAGTTGCAACTGATCACGGCCAGTCCACCTGACCTGCACATCTTTGGACTGTGGGAGGAAACCGGAGGAAACCCACGCACACACGGGGAGAACGTACAAACTCCACACAGAGGGTAACCCAAGGACAGAATCGAGCCCGGGCGCCTGGCGCTGTGAGGCAGCGGTGCTAACCACTGCGCCACCGTGCCGCCCTAATTCAGAAAGTCAGAATCCCCCCAGTGACGCTTCGTCGGGTCTCGACATTCTCCCCATCAATGGAAGATCTCCGCAACGATTGCCGTTTTGCAACAACCCCCAGTCCGCAACTGCGACGCCCCCGTCAGCTGAACAGCCATTTAGCCTGCTGTGTTGCTTCAGCACGTCCCTGGGATGTGCAATGTCCCCCTGAACAGGCAGATGAAAATCTTAGTTCAGCACCAGCGCCGTGAGTCTGACCACGCCACGCGGGTCCTCAGAGAGCACGACAATAAGTAGAATCCGTTGATGTGAGCTTTAGTACATTGGGGAGAGCGGGGGGGGGGGGGGGGGGGGGGTGAACCTCCATTTCCTGGGAAGAGGCAGCAGAAGCCATTCTGATGGTTCACAACTGTTTTATTGTGAAACCAACTTTCAGAATAAACTTTGGTTTCCACTCTTTTAATAATAATCTTTATTATTGTCAGAAGTCGGCTTACAACACTGCAATGAAGTTACTGTGAAAATCCCCCAGTCGCCACATTCCAGCGCCTGTTCGGGTACACAGAGGGAGAATTCAGAATGTCCAATTCACCTAACAAGCACGTCTTTCAGGGCTTGTGGGAGGAAACCGGAGCACCCGGAGGAAACCCACGCAGACACGGGGAGGATGTGCAGACTCCGCACAGACAGTGACCCAAGCCAGGAATCAAACCCGGGACCCTGGAGCTGTGAAGCAACAGTGCTAACCACTGTGTACCGTGCTGCCCTCTACCCTTCCCGATCCTATCCCTGTCCAGAGATACTTCCCATAGAACCGTAGAAAATAGGAGCAGGAGCAAACCATTTGACCACTGATTTATTTTAAGTGATTAACTGTTTTACTCAAAAGAGGGTAATGTCGCTGGACTAGTAACCCTGAGATCCAACCTAATAGTTTAGCGACACGGGATCAAATCCCACCTTGGTCGCTGGCGGAATTTAAATTCACTGAATAAATCTGGAATATAAAACTATTCTACTGGCCGTGGATTGTTATAAATACCTACCACGGGCAGCACGGTAGCACAGTGGTTAGCACTATTTCCTCACAGGGCCAGGGTCCCAGGTTCGATTACCCGCTGGGCCACTGTCTATGCGGAGTCTGCACGTTCTCCCCGTGTCTGCGTCGGTTTCCTCCGGGTGCTCCGGTTTCCTCCCACAAGTCCAAAGATGCGCGGGTTAGGTGGATTGGCCGTGATGAATTGTCCCTCAGTGTCCAAAGATGTGCGGGTTAGGTGGATTGGCCGTGCTAAATTTCCCCTTAGCGTCCAAAAAGGTTAGGTTGGGTTATGGGGGAATAGGGTGGAGGTGTGGGCTTGGGTGTGGTGCTCTTTCCAAGGGCCGGTGCAGACTCGATGGGCCGAATGGCCTCCTTCTGCACTGTAGATTCTATGACGTTCTCTGGCTCACTGACGTCCTTTAGGGAAAGAGATCTGTCATCCCTACCCGGTCTGGCCGGCACGTGACTCCAGACCCACAGCAACGTGCTTGAGTCTGAACTGCCCCGTTGCACTGGCCCAGCGGGATTCTCAGTTGTAGGGCAATTAGGGATGGGCAACACATGCTGACCCAGCCAGCGACACCCACATCCCGTGAATAGATAACCCACCAAATCAAGCGGACTTTGCAAATCAGTGAGAAATCCGCTTTAGAGAAACTGGCGAGGTCCTGGGGAAATCATCTCAGGTCATGGGTGGAATGTAAGGTGAGAGCTGAGGTACAGCCACTGGATAGGGAGGCAAGGATCGAGTCAAGGGGCTGAGACAGGGAACGGGTGGATGGTCTGGGAAGTGGGTAGCAGGTCAGGACTCAGCTGGAACTGGCAGCTACAGCACCAGGACGCTGCAGGTGGGCATTACGCAGATATTTTCCTCACGCCTTTTGTTTTCCATGTTTGCTGGGCCAGCCTCGCCTAGCAGGAACTCTGGCTGGGTTCGAGGCAGCTGAGATTGACTTTTCTTGCTGCCTGATTGATTTTCCTGCTGGAAGCGATGATGAATCCATCAGTTAGCGCAGTCAGACCCAAGTTAAACAGCCCACAGCTAAAACTACATTCACAACAAACAAACAATGATACAAATTGGGCAGAACAAGTGGATAACGCTGTGGCTTCACAGCGCCAGGGTCCCAGGTTCGATTCCCCGCTGTGTCACTGTCTGTGCGGAGTCTGCCCGTGTCTCCGTGGGTTTCCTCCGGGTGCTCCGGTTTCCTCCCACAGTCCAAAGACGTGCAAGTTAGGTGGATTAGCCGTGATAAATTGCACTTAGTGTCCAAAAAGGTTAGGAGGGGTTATTGGATTAAGGGGGTAGGGTGGAAGTGAGGGCTTAAGTGGGTCGGTTAAGACTCGATGGGCCGAATGGCCTCCTTCTGCACTGGATAGGATGGGTATTGAGGGATACGGCACTAGGAAGTGCTGGGCCAAGGGTGGTACAGGCTTGGAAGGCCGAAGGGCCTGTTCCTGTGCTGTATGTATGTGGGTCGGTTAAGACTCGATGGGCCGAATGGCCTCCTTCTGCACTGTATGTTCTATGTTCTAAATAATCCGGGCCCTGCATGTTTCTTTAACTCTCCTTTGCCCTCATGCTTCACCCATTGACCCTCTCCCATCCTCCTTCCCCAACCTCCCCCATGGGATATTCTGAACAACTGCTCCCTTTATAACCAGAATGTGGCAACAAGGGGATTTTCACAGTAACTTCATTGCAGTGTTAATGTAAGCCCACTTGCGACAATAAAGATTATTAAAAAGGGGTTGAAAGGCTCAGGGCGTGATCAAACGGCCTCGTCGCCCAACTCGGTGACACAGCGAGGCCATTAAATCTCGCAAGAAGCCGCAACACGTTGCCAAAGTGGTTAACACTGCTGCCTCACGGCGCCGAGGACCCGGGTTCCATCACGACCCCGGGCCACTGTCCGTGTGGAGTTTTCACATTCTCCCCGCGTCTGCCCCCACAACTCAAAGATGTGCGGGGTACCCTGGCACAAACACTGCCACCCAGGCACCTTGGCACTACCACCCAGGCTGGCAGTGCCTAGGTACCAGGTTGCCCGTTACAGAGTCCCGTTTGATAGCAGGGTCGTTCTCGGAGCTGCAGGTGCCGCGAAACGCCCCAAAAACGGGCCTCTGCCTTTTTTCCCCGTTAAACCACACCCTCGATCACACGGTTTGGTTTTAAGGAAGGTCCCAGTGGAGGAGAGCTTTATGGAGGGACTCCAGAGCTTAGGGCCCAGGAAGCTGAAGGCACGACCTCCAACGGAGGAGGGATGAATACAGTGGCTGCGCAACATAACTAGAATCGGACAGGCGTGGAGATCTCAGATCACTGTAGGACTGGAGGAGGTGACAGAGATAGCGATGGAGCTAGACCGTGCAGAGATTTGAACACTAGTTGAAGCAAGCAGTGCTCAGCAACAGATTATGAAAATCGCTTATTGTCACAAGTCGGCTTCAAATGAAGTTACTGTGAAAAGCCCCTAGTCTCCACATTCCAGCGCCTGTTCAGGGAGGCTGGTATGGATTATTTTCACCAGATGTCATTTCCTCCATGTGTTTATCACCAATACCCTCGCTCATGTTAGAACAGGGGCTGGTTTAGCTCACTCGGCTAAATCGCTGGCTTTGAAAGCAGACCAAGGCAGGCCAGCAGCACGGTTCGATTCCCGTACCAGCCTCCCCGGACAGGCGCCGGAATGTGGCGACTAGGGGCTTTTCACAGTAACTTCATTGAAGCCTACTCGTGACAATAAGCGATTTTCATTTTCATTTCATGTGAATGTACTTATGCGCGAGCATGGGATGATAATTAAAGCCCACTGTTTCCCCTTACTGCGTGTCACTCCACCACAGGGCACCGGATTGGTAACTTCTCCGTGTACGCAGCAGTTTGTGTAAATATTTCATAATTGCGGACATAATATGAATGATTAGCCAGTGACTGTTTGACTTTAGAAAGCGCGCACACTACCTTTTATCAATCAGCTTGACTCATGCCAGACAGCAGTAAGTTGGTAACAAGAAACATAAATCCTCATTTGTGACGCAATTGACTTGATTTCTGGTTCCAATTCTGCCCCATTGCATTTGAACGGCCATTTATCTTTATTAATGTGGGACTTATCAAAGAGAGCAGTAATGTAGCTCTCAGTGTGAGCCTGAATTACGCCCAGCATCGGTGACGAGAAGAGTCACGTTTCCTGTACCCCACTCCAACAGGCGCTGTACCTTAAAACCAACCCGTCTGATCGAGGGGTTTCCCATTTCCCACACCAGCCGCCTTCTGATCACTGAGATTGAACATCCAGACTAAACGATGGATTCTGGACGTCGACTGAACCAACTTGATTCGCGGGGAGGATTGGCATCGTTGTTTATCAGTTGAATTGGAGCACATTCCCAATGTGCTCGCTGCCTTTGTCGTTCAAGGTGGTGGAGGTCGTAGGTTCGCGAGGTGCGGTCGGAGAAACCTTGGGGAGTTGCTACAGTGCAACCTGTAAATAATAACTGGAATCACAATGCTTCCCTCTTGTGTTATCGTTTCAATGATTCTTTCAACGACTGTGCTTTGTTCTCGTACTCCAATCCCCTCGCAATAAAGTCCATCATGTCATTTGCTTTCCTTTGTTTCCCACTAAAGTTAGAATACCCATTTTGTTTTCCAATTAAGGGGCAGTTTAGCCTGGCCAATCCACCTACCCTGCACATCTTTGGGTTGTGGGGGTGAGACCCACGCAGAGACGGGGAGAGTGTGCGAACTCCACACGGAGAGTGACCTGGGGCCGGGATCGAACCCGGGTCCTCAGCGCCGAGAGGCAGCAATGCTAACCGCTGCGCCCCCGCGCTGCCCTCCGCCATTTGCTTTTCTAAATGCTTTCTCTACCTGCATGCCAATTTTATTATTCGAGTGTACGCAAGTCTGTCTGAACATTAACAAATATCGCACCTTTTCAAGGAATATCCTGCTTCTCTCGTCTTATGATCAAAGCCTCACAATTCCTCCCACATTAACTTCATTTCACCAGTCTCCACTTCTAAGGGACCAAAGATTACTTTAGCTACTCTGTTCCTTTCAATATACTTGTGGAAGCTCTTATAATCAGTCCATATATTCCAGGTCAGATTACTCTCTCAGTCTATGCTTTTTCCTTTTTATCAACTTTGTGGTTTCTAAAACATTCCAAATCCTCAAACTATTCTTTGCAACATTTATATAGCTCTTCGATAATCTAATACGATCCTCAACCTCATGGAATCTCTACAGTGCAGAAGAAGGCCATTCAGCCCATTGAGTCTGCACTAATCCTCTGAAAGAGCACCCTACCTAGGTCCAATCCCCCATGGTAAATCCCCCATCCCCCATCCAATCCCCCGTGGGCAGCACGGTAGCATTGTTGGGCAGCACGGTAGCATTGTTGGGCAGCACGGTAGCATTGTTGGGCAGCACGGTAGCATTGTGGATAGCACAAATGCTTCACAGCTCCAGGGTCCCAGGTTTGATTCCGGCTTGGGTCACTGTCTGTGCGGAGTCTGCACATCCTCCCCGTGTGTGCGTGGGTTTCCTCCGGGTGCTCCGGTTTCCTCCCACAGTCCAAAGATGTGCAGGTTAGGTGGATTGGCCATGATAAATTGCCCTTAGTGTCCAAAATTGCCCTTAGTGTTGGGTGGGGTTATTGGGTTATGGGGATAGGGTGGAGGTGTTGACCTTGGGTAGGGGGCTCTTTCCAAGAGCCGGTGCAGACTCAATGGGCCGAATGGCCTCCTTCTGCATTGTAAATTCTATCCTATCCATGTAATCTCTCCTAGGGAAATTTTAGCATATCCAATCCACCTAACCTTCACCTCTTTGGACAGTGGGAGATAACCGGAGCACCCGGAGGAAACCCATGCAGACACAGGGAGGACGTGCAAACTCCATACAGTCAGTTGCCCAAGGCCGGAAGTGAACCCGGGTCCCTGGCGCTGTGAGGCAGCAGTGCTAACCACTGTGACGCCCCACTAACTCTCTAATGTGTTTTGGAATAGAGAAGGTTAAGCGGGCACTATTGAGGTTTTCAGGATGACAAGAAATTCTGAGAGAGAATCCATATGAAAAATGAAATTGAAAATCGCTTATTGTCACGAGTAGGCGTCAATGAAGTTACTGTGAAAAGCCCCTAGTCGCCACATTCCGGCGCCTGTTCGGGGAGGCTGGTACGGGAATTGAACCGTGCTGCTGGCCTGCCTTGGTCTGCTTTAAAAGCCAGCGATTTAGCCCAGTGTGCTAAATCAGCCCCGTATCATTCCTACAGTGCCATTCGGCCCATCAAGTCTGCATCAAACCTCCAAACAACACTCTAACTAGGCCCATTCCCCCTCGCTATCCCTGTAACCTATCCTGCACACCTTTGGACACTAAGGGTGATTTAGCATGGCCAACCCGCCAAATCTACACATGTTTGGACTGTGGGAGGAAACCGGGGCACCCGGAGGATGAGAACGTGCAAACTCCACACAGTCACCAAATGGCGGAATCAAACCCGGGTCCCTGGCGCTGTGAGGCAGCAGTGCTAACCATTGTGCTGCCCAGTACCTAGAGAAAATATATTCCCTCCGGTATGTTGGTCAACAACTCAAGACCGGAAATAAAAATGATTGGTAAAAGATCCAGACGGGAAACGAGGCAACCATTTTCATTTGGGTGTCAAGATTTGGAAACATTGATCCAAAAAAAAAAAGAGATGTTGATTCCATAAATGGTTTTACGAGGTTGAGGAGCCTATTGGTTGAAAAATAGTGAGGTGGGAGCATTGAGCAGTGAGCATGATGGGATTTTCAAGGAGCCAGCATAGCGCGATGGGCCAAGTGGCCGCCTTCCGTGCTTTGAGTCGCTTTTCGTGTTTCCGTCGTAACGAAGAATCCTTGCGTTATTTTCAGTGTCTCAGCTCGCAAGACGTGGTGGGTCCAACAAGCAGCACAGCTCAGCCCAAGTTGTTGGGCCAACTCTTCGTCCTACTCCAGTACCAGACCCTGGCTAACCGAATCAAGGTCCTGGTTCGAAAGGCCGAGACTCTGGGCAAGCTGACCCGCATGCCAGGCTCAGCAGGTGAGAGGGTGCAGGGAGCGGGAGCCGGTGGGGTTAGACTCTTACAGCCCATTCCTCGTGCCCCAATCTTCCTGATCTCTGTCCGTGGAAGCAGAAACCAATACAGAGTAATGCTTTAGCCTCGGAAATGCGGCATTAAAGTAAAAGTGTAAAAGTGGAAAAAATGTGATGCTGCAAGATTCAAATCGTTCTGCCAACAAGTTGCCTGGGGATGGTCAGGAGCTGCCTGCAGATCACTGCCCTGGTGTAAAATTAGGCCTATTCCAAATATCAGGTGGGCCTTGAGTTTAATCATTCCAGCGCAGTCGGTCTGTGTCTAGTCCAAGCAGACAACTAGTTTCTACATCAAAATGCTTCTCTAAAACTCTCCCTGTTATAGAATCTACGGCACGGAGACAGGCCCTTCGGCCTAAACTGGTCCGTGCCAACCAAAAAGCCCATTCAAACTAACCCCATTTGAAAATGGGGCGTCAATCCTGTCCCCGCCATGTCGCGAATTCTCCGCCCCACAAGATTCGGCGGGGGGGGGGGGGAAACGCGCCGCGCATGTCGGCGCCCCCCCCCCCCCCCCGGCGGCGATTCTCCGGCCCGCGATGGGCTGAAGTCCCACCGCTGACAGGCCTCTCCCGCCGGCGTGGATTAAACCACCTCCCTGACCGGCGGGATTGGTGACGCGGGCGGGCTCCGGGGTCCTCGGTGGGGGGGCAGGGCGATCTGACCCCGGGGGGTGCCCCCACGTTGGCCTGGCCCGCGATCGCGGCCCACCGATCGGCGGGCGGGCCTGTGCCGAGCTGGCACTCTTTTTCTTCCGCCTTCACCATGGCCTTCACCATGGTGGAGGATGAAGAGACCCCCTCCCCTGTGCATGCGCCGGGATGACATCAGCAGCCGCTTACGCTCCGGCGCATGCGCGGACATACGCCGGCCGGCGAAGTTCTTTCGGCCCCGGGTGGGATGGCGTCAAAGGCCGTTCACGCCAACCTGCGGAGTGGGAACCACTCCGGCCCGGGCCTAGCCCCTCAATGTGAGGGCTGGGCCCCTAACGATGCGGAGACTGCCGAACCTTTGGGGCGGTCCGACGCCGGAGTGGTTCACGCCGCTCCGGCACGCCGGGACCCCCCGCCCCACCAGGTAGGGGAGAATCCCGACTCATATCCCTCTCTAAACCTTTCCTCTCCATGTATCTGTCCAAATGCCTTTTAAATGTTGTCAGTGTCCCTGCCTCAACCACTTCCTCCGGCAGCTCATTCCACATACGTCCCACCCTCTGTGTAAAAACAGTTGCTCCTCGGGTTCCCATCAATCCTTTCCCCTCTTAACTTAAACCTATGCCCTCTAGTTCTCGATTCCCCAACCCTGGGAAAACCCTGAGTGCATTCACCCTATCCATGCCTGTCATGATCTTGTACACCCTCTATCAGATCACCCCTTAGTCTCCTAAGCTCCAAAGGTAAAAGTCCTCGCCGGTCCCATCTCTCCCTGTAACTCAGTCCCTTGGGTCCTGGCAGCATCCTTGTAAATCTCTCCTGCACTTTCTCCCGTTTAATAACATCTTTCCTATGGCAAGGTGATCAAAACTGAACACAGTGTATCACTGTGAAAGAATATTTTGGGCCTTTGTCCAGGAGCATTCCCAATTTTGTGTGCCTGTCTCTCTCTCCCGAAACTTCCCTTGGTCATGACAGACAGGGAAGGCAATGAGATAATCAGACCGACTGGGAAAAAGACCCCCTGGAGGTACGTCAGCCGCAGAGGGGCTGGTCCCTTCCCGACTTTGGAGCGCATGTCACAACAAAAATTCAGGCCTCTCAAAACGCATGGGATGTTAACTAAAGCTGTACGGCGTTCACACATGTCTTCTCCCTGGTGTGAAACACAGCTCGCATTGATACAGGGCCTGGAATGTAGCAAAAAGGTTCCCAAGGCCCCAAACAAAAATGTTACGAAGCAAAACCTGACGCTGAGCTACACAGGATAAGATGATCGCAACTTTGGTCAAAGAGTTAGGTCTTAAAGAGGGAGGAAGAGGCGAAGGAGAGAGGTGGAGTGGTTCAAACGGGGAGTTCCGGAGTCTCGGAACGAGGAAGCTGAAGGAAGTGCCGGCAGTCATGGGGCGATGGAAGCTGGGGGTGAGCAGGCGCTGCTTACGCAGAAATTAAAATTGCAGAGTGTGTATATATTTTTTCAAAGCTCTCGTTCTGTCCACCGGAGGGCGAGTCCTCACTCGAGGACAATCGCTCCAGGAATGGTCACCCTGTGATACCTCATCTCAGTGACCAATACTCCCGCAAACAGCCTCAGCAGTGGTCAGGTCTATTCCCACGCGTGCACTTCCGTTAGCTCACCTAAACGGTTTGCTCATCGGCTTTTCCTGGTCAAGTTGCTTTATTTGAGATAGGCCCAAGGGGCATTTTCTACAACCACCCTTCAGTAATCCGCCGGAGTAGCGCTTAACGGAACCGGTTCAAATTTACAGCTCGGCAATCAATTGGATCGTTCGGCTGGCGTGAAAACTGGACGGCCGCCAAACGCAAGCTAGACGACACAGTGCGCTTCGCAGAAGCAGCAAGGGATAGACAGTTCCGGTGCTCAGCTGCCACCTTCACCCAGGGAGTGCTTGTCACTAAGTATTCGGCCATTGTGTTTTCAGGCATTTGGGGTGATCCACAGCGAAAGATCCGAGTTGTTGAGGATAACGGTTGTTGCCCTCGTTGCTGACGTTCGCTGAATGGTTTGAGAGGACGAGTGTCTTAGTGCCAAACGATGCAGCGAATGAGTTAATCCTCCCCATTGGGTGGCTGGACTGGGGCTGGGGGGGGGGGGGGGGGGGGTGCGTGCTTAACCCACTGATTAGTAATGTATCGCCATTGCTAATCTCCCGATCTTCCTTTGCAGATCACTATGTCATTATAAATCTCCACCAAGATGGCAAAATCCTCTCAACCAAGGAAACCAAATCGGCGAGCGGCTACAACCCAGTGTGGAACGCGCCATTTCTGTTTGACGTTCCTCCGGGTGACATTGAAGGTCTGCAGCTCTCCTTGGAGTTCATAGTCATGCAGGTAAGGGGCAGTGGCAAACTAAATGCGTCTAACCCGTCGCTTTGAACAGCTTCACGCCCAGCATTAGGTCTTGCCCAGCCAAGGTCGGACCAGCGGATGAAGCCCAGCTGCCGGCTGAGCCCAGGGCACTCGGCTTGCTGAAGGATCAGCTCTAAAGGAGAGATGGGGGGCTCAATGTTGTGAAACCATGCAGCCACATTTAAGGGCGCAAAGGGTACAATTAGTGGAGCAGCGCAAACGGAACCTCGCTCTTTCCTCATCGGAACATGACCATCTTATGGACGGTGGTTAGGGTCAGGGCCCGGGCCGGGATTCAGAGATTTGGTGGCACAGAACTGGAATATTGTTAAAAAGAGAGACATATTTGTGGACTTTTTAATAATAATCTTTATTTGTGTCACAAGTAGGCTTACATTAACACTGCAATAAAGTTACTGTGAAAAGTTTATTTATGTATATACAGGTTAAACTTTACATAGCATCGCACTCCCAGTGTAGGCCTTACTGGGAGAATAGGTCTCGCCAGTCCCTGTCTTGGACCTTCGTTTAAGCTTTGTCTCATGGGGGCTATGGCAGTTTTCATCTCACACTCATAGAATCCCTCTGAAGGAGCACATACACCCACCCCATCCCCAGAACCCCCATCCAACCTTTGGACACTAAGGGGCAATTTTAGCATGTCCAATCCACCTAACCGGCACGTCTTTGGGCTGTGGGAGGAAACCGGAGCACCCGGAGGGAACCCACGCAGGCGCGGGGAGAAAGTGCAAACTCCGCACAGTCAAATCTGGGTCCCTGGCGCTGTGAGGCAGCAGTGCTAACCACGGTGCCACTGTGCCGCCCTTGCCACTGTGCCACCCACTCATCGGGACAAACACAAGAATGCCAAATTTCAAACAACCACGACAATTTATACGACAGCTGAAAAGGGTCCTGACTGGTTGACAACTTGACTCTGATTGACCGAGGCTTTGCCACGGCGGACAATACGTTCCTCAAGCTTCCCAGGTAATTCGATAAAGGTGCAAAGCTTGAACATATTCCTTTTGTTTGAAGAGAATGTGTCCTTGCTTTTGAATATAGATCAGTTCTGGCAAATAAGCCACACTTACAAGCTCAATTGATTATCTTAAATTGTTTGTTATTGTAGCTGTCGGCGCACTCAGGATTGTTCAGCAAGCGCTGCCCCAATTGGGGAATTACATCTAACAGTGGGACATTTTGTTTGACTTTCTTGCATTGGCCATGATGAGCGTGAGACAGAAAAGCTTTGGCAAATTGTCTCTGCATTCAGCAATCTTCATAGGGTCGAATAACATTATTATCTTACAAGAGAAAAGATACCGCATGGCAGGGTCATCATAGAATAGAACCACATCGTAATTGTAGAATTAAGGATGAAGGCTTTTAATTAGGAATTTGATACAGTCAAGAAGTTTGTTCATGACAGATAGGATGCGATGTTTTGATACAGTTACAACAAATGTGCTGCAGAAGCATCAGTCCATTGCCAGCTTCATACATAGAAAATAGAAGCAGGAGGAGGCCATTCGGCCCTTCTAGCCTGCTCCGCCATTCATTACGATCATGGCTGATTATCAAGTTCAATAGCCTGATCCCGCCTTCCCCCCCGGATCCCTTGATCCCTTTAGCCCCAAGAGCGGTATCTAATTCCTTCTTGAAATCCCACAATGTTTTGGCCTCAACTACTTTCAGTGGTAGTGAATTTCATAAATTCACCACTCTCTTGAGTGAAGAAAGTTCTCCTCATCTCAGTCCCTTATCCTCATACGACGGTCCCAAGTTCTGGACTCCCTCCCCCCCCCCCCCCCCCCCACCATCGAGAACATTCTTTTTTGAATCTACCCTGTCTGATTCTTAGAATTCTGTAAGTTTCTCTGAGATCCCCTCTCACTCTACTAAACTCCAATGAATATAATCCGAACCGACTTAGTCTCTCCTCATATGACAGTCCCGCCATCCCAGGAATCAGCCTGGTAAACCTTCGCTGCACTCCCTCCATAGCAAGAACATCCTTCCTCAGGTAAGGACACTAAAACTGCCCACAATACTCCAGGTGCGGCCTAACCAACACCCTATTCAAATGAGCTAAACAGCTGATAGGAAAATTGGCCGGGACACTGCATCCCGCTGCGCCCGTTTTCCGGTGCGGCGCGCCCCTGTGGGCAGCTGGGATTCTCCGACCCGGCAGTGGGCCAATGGGGTTTCCCCAGTGTTGGCGCCCCTACGTCGTTGGGAAATCCGTGGGCGTGCGTGCGCTACTGGCGAAACTCATGGTTCCCACCCATGGAGAGTCCAGCCCGATTTCTTTTTCCCGGAGGAGGGGGTGAATATCCGAGAATGGAATTCTTTCCAAATTTGTGCTCCTCATGGAAGAATCTTTTGTGACACGAGTGCACACTGGGAATTTGGAAGGTGTATCATTTATGGTCTTCCAGATATTGAATTCTTATTTCAGGGGACTGTTTATTGTTTCTTTCTTTAACAAATTTAGAGAGGTTTGTTCAGACCGAGGACCCAGTATGTTTTCTTCTGCAGTTTTATTTATGAAGGGGTTATCATCTGTCCATTCAGACACAAGATAACCAACCATCCTATCCTGCCCCCCACCCCCTCCCCAAACCCATTTTCCACAAATTTGTTAATTCTAGCAACATCTCATTCATATAAATCCACGTCCTGATTGAACTTTTTAAACTGTAATTTTTCCTTTCTTATCAAGGACACACTCAGGTCCCCGTGTTGCCCAGCGTTCGCTGAAGGCCTTGGGCCGTAGCGGGAGATACTTTGGGCGTGCCCCCCTCAGGGATGTGGGCACAGCCTCGGAATGGACTGATGAACCATCAATCGAACGCGAGACGAGTTGCTGTACAAAAGTTAGGCTTTAATAAGCTAGAAGTTAGCCCTGCGGTCGACTACAGTAAATGGACGACCGCCGGGCGTTCTGGGTATTTATACCTCGCTCTGGAGGCGGGGTTAACCCAGCCCCTCGACCAATCGGGGAGCCGTCACATGACTGGTCTCAACCAATCGGTCGAGAGGCACATGACCGACCAGGGCCAATGGTAAGCCAGTGTTCTGCACCAATGGCAGACAGCTATGCAAATCATACCACCACATGGACGCATGACGTTCTCGCGTTTGGCGCCATTCTTTCCGACTTTGATAAGCACCAAGTTTTGTGAAGGAGTGGATCCAGTGCAGGTTCACTCGGTGTAAGTGTCTTTTTGTTTTTGATTTCTAGGGTCGCATTTATACCCGCAGTGGCGTCCTTGGCCACGTGCTCATCGGTGCAAACGCTTCAGAGACGGGACGGACTCATTGGAAGGAGATGTCCAGCCGGGGGCACGTGGAATCGGCCAGGTGGCACACCATCCAGCCAGACACTTTCTAGATACCCTTCGTACGCATGTGTTTTGTATACCCCCCCCCCCCCCCCCCCGCCAACTCCTCTTAACCTATTCAGTGAAATGTGAGAAAACCAATGTGCTAAAAACCCTACGTCCTTTAGGAGCTTAGTGTTGCAGGAGCAAGGTAAACAGTTCCAGACTCTCTCGCTTCCCTGGCCTAGGCCTACGTGCGTGGTAACCGTTGGCAGCCATTTTGTCCCTGATGGCTGGTTGGTTGCTAAGGGGCGCGTGATGCCAGAGGGTCACAGTCTGCACTGTAAACCTATTTGCCGCTGCTGATCCTACACTGGGAGATTGAAAGCGCTTGAGAACTGCTTAAAAAGACATTCTACACAGAGTGAAATAAATATATCATGCGGTTGTCATGTAGTTGTTGGGGGGGGGGGGGAGCACGGGGGGAACATTACCACAACAACAACTTGCATTGACATAGCACCTTTAACAGAGTCAAGCATTTCAAAGGAGCTCCGCAAGAGCGTCATCAGCCAAAATTTGACAGAAGAACACCTCTGGACGTTTCAGGAGAGCTGTGCCCAGGGGTAGGTTATTTTGGGAGGGTCTTGCAAGGGTAAAGAAAAGGCGGAGAATATGCCAGGATTTAGGGCCTTGGCAGCTGAAGATACATAGTCCATCATCTACAATGCTGGGGGGGGGGGGGGGGAGAGCTGGGGGCACGAGCACAAATCATGGATGTGAATGAGTTGTGTGTTGGGGGGGTGGGAAGAGGGCAAATGCATCATGGCGTCGTCAGGCTGGAGGAGATTGGAGATATGGGGAGTGACGAGGCCATGGAGGGACTTGAAAACTGGGATGATGGATGAATGGGGCTCAGTGGATTCAATCAGTGGAGTTCTGGATGAGCTCATGTTTAATGCAAGTTGGAAGTTGGGAGGCTGGGCAAGAAAACCACATTTTCTACAACTTCCCGTACTACACTGTGCGCCACCTTATGGAACGTTACTGTCACTACAACAAAAGTTTTTATAGAGGCAGTAGGCAAGAGTGTTATCAACTAAAATCAGGTCCAACTGATAAACACCCAGTCATCCAATAAGAGATAGCACACACCTACAGTTAAAGAACATTAATCCTTTCAGTGCTCAATTATGACCAAATTACAATCATAAACAAATTAGAGCTGGGTTTTTTTTTAATGTTCTTGAGCTTTACAAACACAGGAAAAATATTCCCATCTATCCCTTCAGCTGGAGCTGGTAGGTCTGGGAGCAATTTGCAGTTTAATAGCGTCATTCAGCATTACAGGAGCTTTACTTATCGATTGCAGACTGGTGTCGCGTCCAGGGCAGCACAGTAGCACAGTCGTTAGCACTGTCGCTTCACAGCTCCAGGGTGCCAGGTTCGATTCCCGGCTCGGATCAATGTCTGTGTGGAGTTTGCACGTTCTCCCCGTGTCCGCGTGGGATTCCTCCGGGTGCTCCGGTTTCCTCCCACAGTTCAAAGATGTGCAGGTTAGATAGATTGGCTATGCAACTGATAGGAATAACTAAGCTTAGGGCAGAATGCCCAGTACAATCGGGTACTCTTGTTACTTTTAATAGTAGATGACAACTCGTATCATAAACTGCCATGTCAGATTATCATAGAATTTACAGTGCAGAAGGAGGCCATTCGGCCCATCGAGTCTGCACCAGTTCTTGGAAAGAGCACCCTACCCAAGGTCAACACCTCCACCCTATCCCCATAACCCAGTAACCCCACCCAACACTAAGGGCAATTTTGGACACTAAGGGCAATTTATCACGGCCAATCAACCTAACCTGCACGTCTTTGGACTGTGGGAGGAAACCGGAGCACCCAGAGGAATCGAACCTGGGACCCTGGAGCTGTGAATCAATTGTTCTATCTACACTGCTACCATGCTGCCATTAAGGGGCAGTGAAGGGCAATTTTGCATGGCCAATCCACCTAACGTGCACATCTTTGGACTGGGGGGGGGGAAACAGGAGCACCCGGGGGAAACCCACGCAGACATGGGGAGAACGTGCAGACTCTACACAGAGTCACCCAAGGCCGGTATTGAACCCGGGTCCCCGGGCACTGTGAAGCAGCAGTGCTAACCGCTGTGCCACTTATGTCCTGGTGCACAAAGTTAGTATGCAAGAACAGCAAGTGATTCGCAAGACAAAGGGAATGTTGCTGTTTATCGCAAGGGGAATAGAATATAAAAGTAGGGATATTTTACTGCGGTTGTACAGGGTTTTGGTAAGACCACGTTTGGCGTACTGGGCAGAATTTTGATCTCCTTATTTGAAACTGGATATAATGGAGTTAGAAGCAATTTAGAGAAAGTTCACTCAACTCATTCCTGAGAGGATAGGCTTATCCAATGCAGAAAGTTGAACAGATTAGAACAGAACATAGAACATAGAACAGTACAACACAGAACAGGCCCTTCGGCCCTCGATGTTGTGCCGAGCAATGATCACCCTACCCAAACCCACATATCCACCCTATACCCGTAACCCAACAACCCCCCCCTTAACCTTACTTTTTAGGAAACTACGGGCAATTTAGCATGGCCAATCCACCTAACCCGCACATCTTTGGACTGTGGGAGGAAACCGGAGCACCCGGAGGAAACCCATGCACACACGGGGAGGACGTGCAGACTCCGCACAGACAGTGACCCAGCCGGGAATCGAACCTGGGACCCTGGAGCTGTGAAGCATTTATTCTAACCACCATGCTACCGTGCTGCCCCAAATTGGAGTTGAGAAGGATTGAAAGATACAAGACCCTGAGGGGACTTGATTGGTTGGATATCAGAGTATGTTTCTTGTTGTGGGGGTGACGGGAACTAGGGGACGCATTTTAAAAATAAGAGGCTCCCCCCCCCCTCCCCTCCCTCCCCCCCCTCCCCTCCCCTCCCCTCCCCTCCCCTCCCCTCCCCTCCTCCCCTCCCTCCCTCCCCCCCTCCCCTCCCCCCCTCCCCCCCTCCCCTCCCCCTCCCCCCCTCCCCTCCCCCCCTCCCCCCCTCCCCTCCCCTCCCCCCCCTCCCCTCCCCCCCTCCCCTCCCCCCCCCTCCCCTCCCCCCCTCCCCTCCCCTCCCTCCCCCCCCTCCCCTCCCTCCCCCCCCTCCCCTCCCTCCCTCCCCTCCCCTCCCTCCCTCCCTCCCCCCCCCTCCCCTCCCTCCCCCCCCTCCCCTCCCCTCCCTCCCCCCCTCCCCTCCCTCCCCTCCCCTCCCCTCCCCTCCCTCCCCTCCCTCCCCTCCCCTCCCTCCCCTCCCCTCCCCTCCTCCTCCTCCGATGGCCATTCGCCGGTGGAACTCTCTTCCCCGGTCAGCAGAGATGGCTGGGCCACTTGAATTAATTCAGGACTGAATTGGACAGATTTTTGATTGGCAAAGGGGGTCGAAGGTTACGCTGGGACAGACAAGGAAGCGGAGTTGAGACCATACTCCGATCGGTCGCGATCTTATCGAACGGTGGAGCAGCTTCAAAGGGCCAAATGGTCGACACCTGCTCCTCAAGTCCTCCATTGCCAAATAGACCAATCACACACCTTCTGCAGGATGCATTGGCCAAAATGATTGGGAAAGAATTGACTCGGCTGGATTACATAGAGCCCCTCGTGATCACAACCCATTCCTTCTCCCAAGTCACTGCCATCTATTTGTGCCAGCGACAGTGCCCATTAAGTGACTGGCAGCATGCAGTGGTGATTATTTATTCCACATTACGCTCACTTACAGAGAATGTAAATATCACAGGCTTAACTGGCTCACTAATAGAAATATCAAATGTGTTTGTTGATTGGTCATTGATAGCTAAGCATCTCGTGAACCAGATATCAATTTTTAAAAAGTGAATGATTGTGGTCAGTATATGTATATATATGTATATTTTTGAAGCCTTGCTTATAGGTTGTTTTCTTCATCAATATTTTGTGTAAATGTTGTCTCAAAATTAAATCTTTAAAAATGCAAATTTTGCCTCTTGGCTTGTCAAGTGCATTTCTCTGTCCACAGAGGGCCCGGTGTAGCGCACATCAATTTATGCTTCTTTCCTGTTTTGGTTCTCCCATCTCCTGACGCATATTAATTATTCATAATAATAATAATCTTTATTATTGCCACAAGTAGGCTGACATTAACACTGCAACGACATTACTGTGAAAATCCCCTAGTCGCCACACTCCGGCGCCTGTTCGGGTGCACGAAGGGGGAATTCAGAATGTCCAATTCACTTAACAAGCACGTCTTTCGGGACTTGTGGCAGGAAACCGGAGCACCCGGAGGAAACCCACGCAGACACGGGGAGAACGTGCAGACTGCACACAGTGACCCAAGATGGGAATCGAACCTAGTAGCCTGGCGCTGTTAAGCAACAGTGCTAACCACTGTGCTACCGTGCCGCCCACAAGAGTACAGGGATGGGATTCGCCGGTTCGGCAGTCGCATTTTGCATCGCTGCGTGCCCCTGCCGGAAGCTGGATTGTCGCATTGTGGCCATCCCACATCGGGAGACGGGCGGGTGTGAGTGCGCTGCCGGCGGACAGGGGGAACGCACCGACGGAGAATTCCGCTGCAGACTTTTCATGGGGTGGCGGTGTGGGCTACGGGAGGGAGCTTTTTCCTAGGGCCGGCGCAGACCCGATGGGCCGAATGGCCTCCTTCTGCACTGTAAATTCTATGATTCTATGTCTTCCTCTTATCCTCTGCTGTGTCACCAACTGGCCTAGAAGTGAGCATTAACCCAAGCCTGATGTTGTTCACACCTAAGATGGACACAAACAACTTCCAGCAGGAAAAACTATGATTAAAAAAAAGTGGATGGGATAAATAATAATAATAATTGCTTATTGTCACGTGTAGGCTTCAAATGAAGTTAGTGAAAAGCCCCTAGTCGCCACATTCCGGCACCTGTTTGAGGAGGTTGGTGCGGGAATTGAACCCACGCTGCTGCTTGTTCTGCATTGCAAGCCAGCTGTTTAGCCCAGTGTGCTAAACCATCCCCTTACCGGTGCCGTGGCCTATTAATCCAGAGGCCAAGGATCGTGCTGTCGGGACACAGGTCTAAATCCCACCGCAGCATCTGATGGAATTTAAAATCAATAATAAACTCTGGAATATAACACCAGTCTTGAGTAACGGCATCTGATGGAATTTAAAATCAGTAATAAACTCTGGAATATAACACCAGTCTGAGTAACGATGGCCATTGACGACAATCACTGATTGTTGTCAAGGCCCATCTGGTTCAGTGAGGCCTTTTGGGGAAGGCCATCCTGGCCGGGTCTGTCCGACATGTCACGCACAGCAAAATGGCCGACTGTTAACTTCCTTCCGAAATGGTCGGGGAAACCAATCAATGGAGACAATGACGTGGCGGCGAGGTCACTGGATTAGAAATTCCAGAGGCCCAGGCTTCTGTGGACATGCACCACAGCAGCTGGGAGAATTTAAATTCAGTTAATCAACCCGGCATTGAAAGCCAGTCTCCAATAACGGTGACCGTGAAATGAAATGAAAATCACTTATTGTCACAAGTAGGCTTCAAACGAAGTTACTGTGAAAAGCCCCTAGTCGCCACATTCCGACGCCTGTTCGGGGAGGCTGGTACGGGAATTGAACCCGCGCTGCTGGCCTGCCTTGGTCTGCTTTAAAAGCCAGCTATTTAGCCCAGTGTGCTAAACCAGCCCCAATGAAACCATTGTCGTAAAGACTAATGTCTTGCAGGGAAGGGAAATCTTCCGTCCTTACCCGGTCTGGCCTGCATGCGACTACAGGCCCACACCAATGCGGTTGACGTTTAACGCCCCTCAAGCCATCCAGTTAGAATCGTAGAGTTCAAGGACAATTCGGGATGGGTAACAAATGCAGGCCTTGCCAGCCACACCCATGTCCCAAGGAAAAATTTTAAAATTGAGGAACAAGTTGATCGCCACCATTGTTCTCCTTCCTGCATTCTCCATCTTACACTCCAGCTTTCCCCCTTCTCTCCTGTAACTCTTAGGTCCCCCCCCCCCCCCCCCCCACTGTATCAAATATCAAACAAGTTTGACATCACGTTTGCACACCCTATTTACGAATCGAGTTAGACATCAGTGTTTCTCGTGGGAGGGGAGGTTAAGGTGGACGTCTACTGTTGAGCTGACCTTGAGCAGAAGGGCCATCCACAACTTGGTGTCAGGTAGGCAATGCAGCACCACTGTGCCAGTCAAACTGGCCATTTCTTTCCTGCCCACTTGGTCCTGCTGTCTTTGCATCACCGACGCCATCCTCAATCATTTTGGTTACATTATACACCCTCGCCCCCCCCCCCCCCCCCCCCCCACGAACCGTTGCATCATTTTGCTTTCCGAATGGACATAAGTGAGGACAGCACTCACCATTGCCATCAGTCACCATCTGAAAATAAACAATTCCAGCCAATGGGATGATACAGAGAATAGCCACAATGGCTTCCAATGTCTAGAAGATTGAAACAAGTGGTAAGTGGAGAAATTTGTGCTGGTTTAGCCAGTGGAGATGGAGGGCAAGGGGGCCTCACAGAAGCGTAAAAGATGTTAAATGGGGGAGAAAAGTGACATCAAAGTAAGCCTCGACACTTAGTTATATATACACGACCCTCCACTCCACCCCGAAGCCAAGAGGAGAAACAAAGCATTGGAAAACTCCTCGCGGAAACATTCTTTAGATTACCAGGGCCAGTCCAGCAGATTAAACGGACCAGGTGGTATCTGCAAAAGAAAAAGATCAGGAACGGGTCCCTCCAGAAGGTCTACATCTCACCCTCGCTGGTTCCAAGTCCTCACACGTGAGTGAGATTTTCACACCCGCATTAAAAGGGGCAATAAAGCGATTCGCTGTTTGACAGTCCTGCACAGGTTCTGTGCTGGGATGGCACACGTCCAGATATATTCCACTCGCTGTTACATAGCGGTAACATTTGAGCCTGGTACCATGTGCTGGGAAGCACAACAATTCAGGTATCAAAAATATTGAAATACAATAGGAAGAAGAAACAAAATGGAGAAATTATGGTTGTTGGGGTCACGAATGGCAATGACTTTATACAGTGCATGAGCAGGCGCCCCGCCTCCTCTTCATTCAACAGCAAGTAGGACATCGTCTTAACCCAGAGGGCGAGTGGGAGAGGGAGTGGAGCCAAATATATATGTGGGTCTAAAATGAGGTCAGAAACAAATCTGGATTTTCAACCTTGTAGCGTAAGGGGAAGATGGTGGTGTGGTGGTAACATCACTGGACCAGGGGCCCAGGCTGATGCTCGGACAACGTGGGGTTCAAACCCCACCGCAGCAGATGGAGGAGTTTGAATTCAATGAATAAATCTGGAATTGAAAGCTAGTCGTCGGTATTGAAACGATCATCTTTTCATCGATCATTGCGACACGGTAGCACAGTGGTTGGCACTGTGGCTTCACAGCAGCAGGGACCCGGGTTCGATTCCCAGCTTGGGTCACTGCCTGTGCGCGGAGTCTGCATGTTCTCCCCGTGTGTGCGTGGGTTTCCTCCGGGTGCTCCGGTTTCCTCCCACAGTCACAAAGGTGTGCAGGTTAGGTGGATTGGTCACGCTCCATGTAGTGTCCAAAGGTTAGGTGGGGTTGTTGGGTTACTGGGACAGGGTACAGGTGTGGGCTTAGGTAGGGTGCTCTATCGGGCTGGTGTAGACTTGATGGGCCTAATGGCTTCCTTCTGCACTGTAATTTCTCTGATCAATTGTCAGAAAAATCCACCGGGTACAGCCTTGCCCTTTAGGGAAGGAAATCTGCCGTCCTTACGCGGTCTGGCCTACACGTGACTCCAGACCCACAGCAATGTGGTTAACTCTGAAATGGTCTCTCAGCAAGCCACACAGTTCAAGGGTAATGAGGGACAGGCAACAAATGCTGGTCCAGCCAATGATGCCCATATCCCAAGAATGAAAAGAACATGCTACATGAAGTATGCGTCAGGCATTAAAGTGTCATATTTTGCTTCCAAGTGCAAGATGTCAACTTCAGGAGACGGGAAAAGAGAACTAAAATTACTTGCGTGAATATTATCCAGCATTTTATCATAAAGCAATCAATAATTCAGCAAAACACAATATGATACATCAATATAGATACAGCTCTGGTTATTAAGTATATAACACAATTACAAAAAAAAATCTCATGCCAATTATGTACCTTTACAATATAAAAGCAATCAAACACACATTCCATCACCAGTATGATTGTCGCAAGCATGACCTCAATGATTGGTGGAGCAGCCTCGAGGGGCTGAATGGTTGCATTTCTGTTCCCATTTTGACATATGCGAAAGGGCAAACTATGTACCAGCCTGCGTGGCAAATGGAAGTAAATTTCGAATTAAGAATTTATGCTTCACTCAGTCACAATTCCTGGTGTGTGTGTGTGTACGTGTGACAGTGAGGGTGCATGTGTGTGTGTGTGTGTGTGTGTGTCAGATTAACTCCTTTTTGGTTAGAACTCCAATACCCCTCACCCCATTGTAAAATAAAATTGACAGTGTTCCAATTGAGGACAATCACGTGCCCCGGCATTGCACAATTGCCTGCAGCAAAATGCAAAATTCTTCCCAAAGGAAAATGTCCCATTATTCTCAGTTCTTTGAATAACTTTCTCGTGTGACTGCATAGCTTAAAGCAAAGAATTCCCTCAATTTTATTCACAGGGAATTAGAGAGAAAAAAAAACAGCAATTTACTTGATCCCAATCCGTTACATTGAATTGCAATGTCTGTGCAAGACTTTGAATTACATCAATTTTTTAGTATCTATATCTCTCTATATATGTGTGAAATGTGCATTTTGTGAAAGGATGGTTAGAATATATGGATTCTCCATGTTCAATTGAGGCATTCAAGAGGGCATTATTAATGATCTTTATTATTGACACAAGTAGGCTTACATTAACACTGCAATGACGTTACTGTGAAAAGCCCCTAGTCGCCACACTACAGCGCCTGTTCGGGTGCACAGAGGGAGAATTCAGAATGTCCAATTCACCTAACAAGCACGTCTTTTGGGACTTCTGGGAAAAACCCAGAGGAAACCCACGCAAACACGGGGAGATCGTGCAGACTCCGTACAGACATTGACCCAAGCCGGGAATCGAAGCCGGGACCCTGGAGCTGTGAAGCAACAGTGCTAACCACTGTGCTACCGTGCCACATTAGATGATTGTTTGGAGAGAGACAGTGTCCAGGGAAAAGGCAGGGGGGGAAGGCACTAAGTTACAATACTCGTTTGGAGAGCTTGTACAGACACGATGGGCTGAATGGCCTTCTCCTGTTCCATAACGATTCTGTGATCGGTTACATCCCGTCATTTCACATCATGAAGATGCTGTTACGTTGAGTTTGGGAGGTGGGTGGAATTTATTTTTGGAAAGAAGGGGATTGCGGGGGGGGGGTGAATCTTAAAAACACTGGGAACTAACACTAGCTTGAATGAGAAGATCAGCAGTTCATTAGGGACTTGCAACTCAGGCGTCATCGTCAAGGGTGTCTAATTTCCCCCATTTTACCATCAAGGTTAACCAAACGGCTCACCTGGCTGCCCAAAAAGAAAGACATTAAGAACGCACGAATCAGGAGTAGTCGGCCACTCAGCCCTTCTAGTGGTTGCTGTAACAATTGTTGGAATCAGCTGGTTGCGCCCTCTACAGGCTAGTCAACTCAGAATAAAAGAGAACTGCAGCCTATTAAGCCAGGAATGCGTCAATCAGGCACTTTTAGCGCTGACTGGGGTTATCGGTGGCTTCCTTTTGCCCGAAGCTTCATTCCTTCACAGCAGGAGGAAGAATAAAAGTCAATTATTGCCGCCTTCTTTTATCACTGAGCCGCGAGGTACTAAGTTTTAACTTAAAAAAGAATTAGATTGGCACGTGGACCATAGGAATTGTAAACCAGAGAAGCATAACTTCACTAATCACAATTTTATTTTAGCTGCCTGGTACACATGTGCATACGATTAACACCCTGGCAATGCGGGTACAGGAGGAAGCCATTCAGCCCCTCGAGCCTCTTCCACCAGTCAATGGGGCTCATGGATGATTTGTATCCGAACTCCATCCACCAGCCTGGGCTCCATAACCCCCAACTCTCTGAGCTAACAAATCAATCCATCAAGAAGGGGTACAGCCAACAGTCGTATTGGATTGCCGTCTTCCTGTGAGCTGGTGCAAGAGTCAAGAGTGTGTCATTCGCACGGGGCTTAACGGATGATATTACACAGAATCATACAGCGTAGAAGGATGCTATTCGGCCCGAGGTGTCTTACCGGATATTCAGACGTCATCCAATTAGATCCACTCCCCTCCCCTCATTTTCCTAACAATGGATCACTTCCTGTTCAAGCATTTATCCAGCTCCTGGTAAATCCACTTCCGACACCCTTTCAAGCAGCACATTCCAGATCGGAACAGCGCCTGGGCAAAACGCAATCTCCTCAACCTTCAATGAAGTTACTGTGAAAAGCCCCTAGTCGCCACATTCCAGGCACCTGTTCGGGGAGGCTGTTACGGGAATCGAACCGTGCTGCTGGCCTGCTTTCAAAGCCAGCAATTTAGCCCAGTGCTAAACAGCCCCTGATTAAAAAGGTTAGGAAGGGTTATTGGGTTACGGGGATAGGGTGAATGTGAGGGCTTAAGTGGGTCGGTGCAGACTCGACGGGCCGAATGGCCTCCTTCTGCACTGCATGTTCTATGTCCATGGCAGTAACCCAGAGCCGGGATCGAACCTGGGTTCTCAGCGCCGTGAGGCAGCAGGGCTAACCCACTGCGCCACCGTGCCACCCTATATCACCCATTAACCTTCTCTGCTCAGAGGGCAAACAACCCCGGCCTCCCTCGTCTTCCCACAGAGCTGAAGGGAGAAAGTTAGTTCCAGAGGCAAAAATCACAGATTTGCTTCAACACACTGCGCCTCTGGATTTTGTTTTGGTGGGGGAGGGGGTGAATGCTCTGGGAACCTGGATTCGAATCCCACCATGCCCGGTAGTGGAATCTGAATTCAATAAAAATCTGGAATTAAAAGTCTGACTGACGACCACGACATTTTTGTCGATTGTCCAATAAACCCATCTGGTTCGTTTAATGTCCCTTTCGGGGAGGAAATCTGCCATCCTTGTCTGGCCTGCCTACATGTGACATCAGACCCGCAGCAAAGTGGTCGACTCTCTCCTCTGGAATGGCAATGCACGCAGTTTGAAGAGAAATTAGGTAGGCAGCAAATGCTGCCCATGCCAGTGACATCCATATCCCATGAAATATATATTGTTTTGAATTGCAAAGCGTAGGTTTGTCCGAGAGGGATTATCTGGCATGAATCCATTTCATACAGTTATCAATTTAAGTTTGCTGCAATTTGGATTCCTGCTTTTCATTAAGAAGTGCAGTTCTTCATTTTTCTAGCGATCAGTGCATCATGGGGAAGTTGGCACCATTGGGGATAAAATACCACGAAGCTGGGTGTGATCCCCGAAAGCCACATTCTGTGCAATCCCTGCGTCGCCCAGAAAAGGGCAAACTTTCATTCCTATGGCACCTCTCACGTCCTCAAGGTGCTCCAACGTCCCACGAACCGCTCTGAAGCGCGGTTACTTACATCGGCAAACCCGGCAGCCAGTTTGCACATCGCGAATGCCCCCAGGAACAACCGCCGAGGCAAATGGCGAACTGGTCAATTTACGGGAGGTGTGGGGGACAAGGTGTGCTCAGCACATCTGAGCGGACAAAGCAACAAAATGACTTGTGCGTCTCACGTTATTCTGAACAGGCAGACGGAGCTTCAGTACAACAAGACTGGCACCACCATAGCTCTGGAAAAGACATGAAAAATGAAAATCGCTTATTGTCACGAGTGGGCTTCAATGAAGTTACTGTGAAAAGCCCCTAGTCGCCACATTCCGGCGCCTGTCCGGGGAGGCTGGTACGGGAAAACGTACTGAAAACGTACTGAAAACGTAGAGAAAAACGTATACCCATTCAAGTTGATTGGCGGGGTGGCTGTTGGATGTATCGTTATTGTTCATGTTGGACTGGCAAAGATCGGTTTGATCTTTATCTATCTGTAATCATTTTTACTGGGTAACTTCTCATTCATTGCCAAAGACCCATCAATACAGTAAAGCAAGACTTGGCCATCCGTGTATTTAACGGCAGATTCTATCCAATGGCAATGCACTCCATAGTTGAGCGGCTTCTCTATCAGAACATGCGGTTTCTCCCACATTTTGCTGGAGCTACCATCTCCTCCAGTTTAACACCGAAAGGCCAAATGTCTTCAACGGTTACCCCACCACAAGCTCCCCACCTGCACCATTCCAACCTCTCGCACCCTCAGTGTGCCGTTTAACCGCGAGCGGTTTCTAAGCGCATATCGGAAAGATCGTCAACTTTCACCGCTGTAATATTGGCCGACTCAGTCCCTACCTCAGCACATAGGCAGACGAAAGACTCACCCAATGCCTTGGGTCCTTACTTTTCATCAAGAAGCGACTTGACGACAAGCCTTGACGACACCAACGCTTTCCTGGCCGGCCTCCCATCTTCCACCCACCACGCAAAATTTGCCTCCATATGTTCCATCCTACCCCCCCCCCCCCCCCCCCCCCCCCCCCCCAATATTGGCTGATTGACTTGCATTCCCGTTCTCTATAACTTCAAATTTAAAAACTCGCCCATGCAGTCAAATTCATCCACCTTCCCCGACACCATAACCTTGTCCAGTGTGCCACCCTCCCAGGAACTCTGCACTGACCTCAATCTGACCTCCCAAGCTTTTCTTACCGAAATAAGGGTGGTTCTGCCTTTGCTGGTAAAGGTCCTAAACCCTAGAATTTCCTCCTTGGACCTCTTCCCTTAAAGCCCGCCTACTTTTTTCACCAAACTATTAGTCCGCCCTCCTAACACAACACCTCCTTCTCTGGCGCAGTGCCAACATTTATCAGATTACATTCTGAGAAGTGACGGAATATTTTCCCCATGTTGTATCTGCTTCATAAAGACAAGCTTGGTGTTGCCCTGCAGACCAACAACGGTACCAAGGCAACAGAAGGGTAGCTTTCAGTGACATACCAGCAACATTAACATTACAAAAGATCAAAGAACAA